>NW_026991029.1:0-27439 GCF_036250125.1 Pseudopipra pipra
TAAATCAGGAGAGGAGCCTAAGAGAATAAAAATCAGGAGAGGAGCCTAAGAGAATAAAATCAGGAGAGGAGCCTAAGAGATAAAATCAGGAGAGGAGCCTAAGAGAATAAAATCAGGAGAGGAGCCTAAGAGAATAAAAATCAGGAGAGGAGCCTAAGAGAATAAGAATCAGGAGAGGAGCCTAAGAGAATAAGAATCAGGAGAGGAGCCTAAGAGAATAAGAATCAGGAGAGGAGCCTAAGAGAATAAAAATCAGGAGAGGAGCCTAAGAGAATAAAATCAGGAGAGGAGCCTAAGAGAATAAAAATCAGGAGAGGAGCCTAAGAGAACTAGAAAGCAGGAGAGGAGCCTAAGAGAATAAAAATCAGGAGAGGAGCCTAAGAGAATAAAAATCAGGAGAGGAGCCTAAGAGAATAAAAATCAGGAGAGGAGCCTAAGAGAATAAGAATCAGGAGAGGAGCCTAAGAGAATAAGAATCAGGAGAGGAGCCTAAGAGAATAAGAATCAGGAGAGGAGCCTAAGAGAATAAGAATCAGGAGAGGAGCCTAAGAGAATAAAAATCAGGAGAGGAGCCTAAGAGAATAAAAATCAGGAGAGGAGCCTAAGAGAATAAAAATCAGGAGAGGAGCCTAAGAGAATAAAAATCAGGAGAGGAGCCTAAGAGAATAAAAATCAGGAGAGGAGCCTAAGAGAATAAGAATCAGGAGAGGAGCCTAAGAGAATAAAAATCAGGAGAGGAGCCTAAGAGAATAAAAATCAGGAGAGGAGCCTAAGAGAATAAAAATCAGGAGAGGAGCCTAAGAGAATAAAAATCAGGAGAGGAGCCTAAGAGAATAAAAATCAGGAGAGGAGCCTAAGAGAATAAAAATCAGGAGAGGAGCCAAGAGAATAAGAATCAGGAGAGGAGCTTAAGAGAATAAGAATCAGGAGAGGAGCCTAAAAAACTTGAAAGCAGGAGAGGAGCCTAAGAGAATAAAAATCAGGAGAGGAGCCTAAGAGAATAAAAATCAGGAGAGGAGCCTAAGAGAATAAAAATCAGGAGAGGAGCCTAAGAGAATAAGAATCAGGAGAGGAGCCTAAGAGAATAAGAATCAGGAGAGGAGCCTAAGAGAATAAAAATCAGGAGAGGAGCCTAAGAGAATAAAAATCAGGAGAGGAGCCTAAGAGAATAAGAATCAGGAGAGGAGCCTAAGAGAATAAGAATCAGGAGAGGAGCCTAAGAGAATAAGAATCAGGAGAGGAGCCTAAAAAACTTGAAAGCAGGAAGAGGAGCCTAAGAGAATAAAAATCAGGAGAGGAGCCTAAGAGAATAAAAATCAGGAGAGGAGCCTAAGAGAATAAAAATCAGGAGAGGAGCCTAAGAGAATAAGAATCAGGAGAGGAGCCTAAGAGAATAAAAATCAGGAGAGGAGCCTAAGAGAATAAAAATCAGCAGAGGAGCCTAAGAGAATAAAAATCAGCAGAGGAGCCTAAGAGAATAAAAATCAGGAGAGCAGCCTAAGAGAATAAAAATCAAGAGAGGAGCCTAAGAGAATAAAAATCAGGAGAGGAGCCTAAAAACTTGAAAGCAGGACAGGAGCCTAAGAGAATAAAAATCAGGAGAGGAGCCTAAGTGAATTAAAAACAGGAGAGGAGCCTAAGAGAATAAAAATCAGGAGAGGAGCCTAAAAAACTTGAAAGCAGGACAGGAGCCTAAGAGAATAAAAATCAGGAGAGGAGCCTAAGAGAATAAAAATCAGGAGAGGAGCCTAAAAAACTTGAAAGCAGGACAGGAGCCAAAGAGAATAAAAATCAGGAGAGGAGCCTAAGAGAATAAAAACCAGGAGAGGAGCCTAAGAGAATAAAAATCAGGAGAGGAGCCTAAGACAATAAAAATCAGGAGAGGAGCCTAAGAGAATAAAAATCAGGAGAGGAGCCTAAGAGAATAAAAATCAGGAGAGGAGCCTAAGAGAATAAAAATCAGGAGAGGAGCCTAAGAGAATAAAAATCAGGAGAGGAGCCTAAGAGAATAAAAATCAGGAGAGGAGCCTAAAAAACTTGAAAGCAGGACAGGAGTCTAAGAGAATAAAAATCAGGAGAGGAGCCTAAGAGAATAAAAATCAGGAGAGGAGCCTAAGAGAATTAAAAACAGGAGAGGAGCCTAAGAGAATAAAAATCAGGAGAGGAGCCTAAAAACTTGAAACCAGGACAGGAGCCTAAGAGAATAAAAATCAGGAGAGCAGCCTAAGAGAATAAAATCAGGAGAGGAGCCTAAGAGAATAAAAATCAGGAGAGGAGCCTAAGAGAATAAAAATCAGGAGAGGAGCCTAAAAAACTTAAAATCAGAAGAGGAGCCTAAGAGAATAAAAATCAGAAGAGGAGCCTAAGAGAATAAAAATCAGGAGAGGAGCCTAAGAGAATAAAAATCAGGAGAGGAGCCTAAGAGAATAAAAATCAGGAGAGGAGCCTAAGAGAATAAAAATCAGGAGAGGAGCCTAAGAGAATAAAAATCAGGAGAGGAGCCTAAGAGAATAAAAATCAGGAGAGGAGCCTAAGAGAATAAAAATCAGGAGAGGAGCCTAAAAAACTTGAAAGCAGGAGAAGAGCCTAAGAGAATAAAAATCAGGAGAGGAGCCTAAGAGAATAAAAATCAGGGAGAGGAGCCTAAGAGAATAAAAATCAGGAGAGGAGCCTAACAGAATAAAAATCAGGAGAGGAGCCTAAGAGAATAAAAATCAAGAGAGGAGCCTAAGAGAATAAAAATCAGGAGAGGAGCCTAAGAGAATAAAAATCAGGAGAGGAGCCTAAGAGAATAAAAATCAGGAGAGGAGCCTAAGAGAATAAAAATCAGGAGAGGAGCCTAAGAGAATAAAAATCAGGAGAGGAGCCTAAGAGAATAAAAATCAGGAGAGGAGCCTAAGAGAATAAAAATCAGGAGAGGAGCCTAAAAAACTTGAAAGCAGGAGAGGAGCCTAAGAGAATAAAAATCAGGAGAGGAGCCTAAAAAACTTGAAAGCAGGAGAAGAGCCTAAGAGAATAAAAATTAGGAGAGGAGCCTAAGAGAATAAAAACCAGGAGAGGAGCCTAAGAGAATAAAAATCAGGAGAGGAGCCTAAAAAACTTAAAATCAGAAGAGGAGCCTAAGAGAATAAAAATCAGAAGAGGAGCCTAAGAGAATAAAAATCAGGAGAGGAGCCTAAGAGAATAAAAATCAGGAGAGGAGCCTAAGAGAATAAAAATCAGGAGAGGAGCCTAAGAGAATAAAAATCAGGAGAGGAGCCTAAGAGAATAAAAATCAGGAGAGGAGCCTAAAAAACTTGAAAGCAGGAGAAGAGCCTAAGAGAATAAAAATCAGGAGAGGAGCCTAAGAGAATAAAAATCAGGAGAGGAGCCTAAGAGAATAAAAATCAGGAGAGGAGCCTAAGAGAATAAAAATCAGGAGAGGAGCCTAAAAAACTTGAAAGCAGGACAGGAGCCTAAGAGAATAAAAATCAGGAGAGGAGCCTAAGTGAATTAAAAACAGGAGAGGAGCCTAAGAGAATAAAAATCAGGAGAGGAGCCTAAAAAACTTGAAAGCAGGACAGGAGCCTAAGAGAATAAAAATCAGGAGAGGAGCCTAAGAGAATAAAAATCAGGAGAGGAGCCTAAAAAACTTGAAAGCAGGACAGGAGCCAAAGAGAATAAAAATCAGGAGAGGAGCCTAAGAGAATAAAAACCAGGAGAGGAGCCTAAGAGAATAAAAATCAGGAGAGGAGCCTAAGAGAATAAAAATCAGGAGAGGAGCCTAAGAGAATAAAAATCAGGAGAGGAGCCTAAAAAACTTGAAAGCAGGAGAAGAGCCTAAGAGAATAAAAATCAGGAGAGGAGCCTAAGAGAATAAAAATCAGGAGAGGAGCCTAAGAGAATAAAAATCAGGAGAGGAGCCTAAGAGAATAAAAATCAGGAGAGGAGCCTAAGAGAATAAAAATCAGGAGAGGAGCCTAAGAGAATAAAAATCAGGAGAGGAGCCTAAGAGAATAAAAATCAGGAGAGGAGCCTAAGAGAATAAAAATCAGGAGAGGAGCCTAAGAGAATAAAAATCAGGAGAGGAGCCTAAGAGAATAAAAATCAGGAGAGGAGCCTAAGAGAATAAAAATCAGGAGAGGAGCCTAAGAGAATAAAAATCAGGAGAGGAGCCTAAGAGAATAAAAATCAGGAGAGGAGCCTAAAAAACTTGAAAGCAGGAGAGGAGCCTAAGAGAATAAAAATCAGGAGAGGAGCCTAAAAAACTTGAAAGCAGGAGAAGAGCCTAAGAGAATAAAAATTAGGAGAGGAGCCTAAGAGAATAAAAACCAGGAGAGGAGCCTAAGAGAATAAAAATCAGGAGAGGAGCCTAAAAACTTTAAATCAGAAGAGGAGCCTAAGAGAATAAAAATCAGAAGAGGAGCCTAAGAGAATAAAAATCAGGAGAGGAGCCTAAGAGAATAAAAATCAGGAGAGGAGCCTAAGAGAATAAAAATCAGGAGAGGAGCCTAAGAGAATAAAAATCAGGAGAGGAGCCTAAGAGAATAAAAATCAGGAGAGGAGCCTAAAAAACTTGAAAGCAGGAGAAGAGCCTAAGAGAATAAAAATCAGGAGAGGAGCCTAAGAGAATAAAAATCAGGAGAGGAGCCTAAGAGAATAAAAATCAGGAGAGGAGCCTAAGAGAATAAAAATCAGGAGAGGAGCCTAAAAAACTTGAAAGCAGGACAGGAGCCTAAGAGAATAAAAATCAGGAGAGGAGCCTAAGTGAATTAAAAACAGGAGAGGAGCCTAAGAGAATAAAAATCAGGAGAGGAGCCTAAAAAACTTGAAAGCAGGACAGGAGCCTAAGAGAATAAAAATCAGGAGAGGAGCCTAAGAGAATAAAAATCAGGAGAGGAGCCTAAAAACTTGAAAGCAGGACAGGAGCCAAAGAGAATAAAAATCAGGAGAGGAGCCTAAGAGAATAAAAACCAGGAGAGGAGCCTAAGAGAATAAAAATCAGGAGAGGAGCCTAAGAGAATAAAATCAGGAGAGGAGCCTAAGAGAATAAAAATCAGGAGAGGAGCCTAATAAACTTGAAAGCAGGAGAAGAGCCTAAGAGAATAAAAATCAGGAGAGGAGCCTAAGAGAATAAAAATCAGGAGAGGAGCCTAAGAGAATAAAAATCAGGAGAGGGAGCCTAAGAGAATAAAAATCAGGAGAGGAGCCTAAGAGAATAAAAATCAGGAGAGGAGCCTAAGAGAATAAAAATCAGGAGAGGAGCCTAAGAGAATAAAAATCAGGAGAGGAGCCTAAGAGAATAAAAATCAGGAGAGGAGCCTAAGAGAATAAAAATCAGGAGAGGAGCCTAAGAGAATAAAAATCAGGAGAGGAGCCTAAGAGAATAAAAATCAGGAGAGGAGCCTAAGAGAATAAAAATCAGGAGAGGAGCCTAAGAGAATAAAAATCAGGAGAGGAGCCTAAAAAACTTGAAAGCAGGAGAGGAGCCTAAGAGAATAAAAATCAGGAGAGGAGCCTAAAAAACTTGAAAGCAGGAGAAGAGCCTAAGAGAATAAAAATTAGGAGAGGAGCCTAAGAGAATAAAAACCAGGAGAGGAGCCTAAGAGAATAAAAATCAGGAGAGGAGCCTAAAAAACTTAAAATCAGAAGAGGAGCCTAAGAGAATAAAAATCAGAAGAGGAGCCTAAGAGAATAAAAATCAGGAGAGGAGCCTAAGAGAATAAAAATCAGGAGAGGAGCCTAAGAGAATAAAAATCAGGAGAGGAGCCTAAGAGAATAAAAATCAGGAGAGGAGCCTAAGAGAATAAAAATCAGGAGAGGAGCCTAAGAGAATAAAAATCAGGAGAGGAGCCTAAAAAACTTGAAAGCAGGACAGGAGCCTAAGAGAATAAAAATCAGGAGAGGAGCCTAAGTGAATTAAAAACAGGAGAGGAGCCTAAGAGAATAAAAATCAGGAGAGGAGCCTAAAAAACTTGAAAGCAGGACAGGAGCCTAAGAGAATAAAAATCAGGAGAGGAGCCTAAGAGAATAAAAACCAGGAGAGGAGCCTAAGAGAATAAAAATCAGGAGAGGAGCCTAAGAGAATAAAAATCAGGAGAGGAGCCTAAGAGAATAAAAATCAGGAGAGGAGCCTAAGAGAATAAAAATCAGGAGAGGAGCCTAAGAGAATAAAAATCAGGAGAGGAGCCTAAAAAACTTGAAAGCAGGACAGGAGTCTAAGAGAATAAAAATCAGGAGAGGAGCCTAAGAGAATAAAAATCAGGAGAGGAGCCTAAGAGAATTAAAAACAGGAGAGGAGCCTAAGAGAATAAAAATCAGGAGAGGAGCCTAAAAAACTTGAAACCAGGACAGGAGCCTAGAGAATAAAAATCAGGAGAGGAGCCTAAGAGAATAAAAATCAGGAGAGGAGCCTAAGAGAATAAAAATCAGGAGAGCAGCCTAAGAGAATAAAAATCAAGAGAGGAGCCTAAGAGAATAAAAATCAGAAGAGGAGCCTAAGAGAATAAAAATCAGGAGAGGAGCCTAAGAGAATAAAAATCAGGAGAGGAGCCTAAGAGAATAAAAATCAGCAGAGGAGCCTAAGAGAATAAAAATCAGGAGAGCAGCCTAAGAGAATAAAAATCAAGAGAGGAGCCTAAGAGAATAAAAATCAGGAGAGGAGCCTAAAAAACTTGAAAGCAGGACAGGAGTCTAAGAGAATAAAAATCAGGAGAGGAGCCTAAGAGAATAAAAATCAGGAGAGGAGCCTAAAAAACTTGAAACCAGGACAGGAGCCTAAGAGAATAAAAATCAGGAGAGGAGCCTAAGAGAATAAAAATCAGGAGAGGAGCCTAAGAGAATAAAAATCAGGAGAGGAGCCTAAGAGAATAAAAATCAAGAGAGGAGCCTAAGAGAATAAAAATCAGGAGAGGAGCCTAAGAGAATAAAAATCAGGAGAGGAGCCTAAAAAACTTGAAAGCAGGAGAAGAGCCTAAGAGAATAAAAATCAGGAGAGGAGCCTAAGAGAATAAAAATCAGGAGAGGAGCCTAAGAGAATAAAAATCAGGAGAGGAGCCTAAAAAACTTAAAATCAGAAGAGGAGCCTAAGAGAATAAAAATCAGAAGAGGAGCCTAAGAGAATAAAAATCAGGAGAGGAGCCTAAGAGAATAAAAATCAGGAGAGGAGCCTAAGAGAATAAAAATCAGGAGAGGAGCCTAAAAAACTTAAAATCAGGAGAGGAGCCTAAGAGAATAAAAATCAGGAGAGGAGCCTAAGAGAATAAAAATCAGGAGAGGAGCCTAAGAGAATAAAAATCAGGAGAGGAGCCTAAGAGAATAAAAATCAGGAGAGGAGCCTAAGAGAATAAAAATCAGGAGAGGAGCCTAAGAGAATAAAAATCAGGAGAGGAGCCTAAAAAACTTGAAAGCAGGAGAAGAGCCTAAGAGAATAAAAATCAGGAGAGGAGCCTAAGAGAATAAAAATCAGGAGAGGAGCCTAAGAGAATAAAAATCAGGAGAGGAGCCTAACAGAATAAAAATCAGGAGAGGAGCCTAAGAGAATAAAAATCAAGAGAGGAGCCTAAGAGAATAAAAATCAGGAGAGGAGCCTAAGAGAATAAAAATCAGGAGAGGAGCCTAAGAGAATAAAAATCAGGAGAGGAGCCTAAGAGAATAAAAATCAGGAGAGGAGCCTAAGAGAATAAAAATCAGGAGAGGAGCCTAAGAGAATAAAAATCAGGAGAGGAGCCTAAGAGAATAAAAATCAGGAGAGGAGCCTAAGAGAATAAAAATCAGGAGAGGAGCCTAAGAGAATAAAAATCAGGAGAGGAGCCTAAGAGAATAAAAATCAGGAGAGGAGCCTAAGAGAATAAAAATCAGGAGAGGAGCCTAAGAGAATAAAAATCAGGAGAGGAGCCTAAGAGAATAAAAATCAGGAGAGGAGCCTAAGAGAATAAAAATCAGGAGAGGAGCCTAAAAAACTTGAAAGCAGGAGAGGAGCCTAAGAGAATAAAAATCAGGAGAGGAGCCTAAAAAACTTGAAAGCAGGAGAAGAGCCTAAGAGAATAAAAATTAGGAGAGGAGCCTAAGAGAATAAAAACCAGGAGAGGAGCCTAAGAGAATAAAAATCAGGAGAGGAGCCTAAAAAACTTAAAATCAGAAGAGGAGCCTAAGAGAATAAAAATCAGAAGAGGAGCCTAAGAGAATAAAAATCAGGAGAGGAGCCTAAGAGAATAAAAATCAGGAGAGGAGCCTAAGAGAATAAAAATCAGGAGAGGAGCCTAAGAGAATAAAAATCAGGAGAGGAGCCTAAGAGAATAAAAATCAGGAGAGGAGCCTAAAAAACTTGAAAGCAGGAGAAGAGCCTAAGAGAATAAAAATCAGGAGAGGAGCCTAAGAGAATAAAAATCAGGAGAGGAGCCTAAGAGAATAAAAATCAGGAGAGGAGCCTAAGAGAATAAAAATCAGGAGAGGAGCCTAAAAAACTTGAAACCAGGACAGGAGTCTAAGAGAATAAAAATCAGGAGAGGAGCCTAAAAAACTTGAAAGCAGGACAGGAGCCTAAGAGAATAAAAATCAGGAGAGGAGCCTAAGAGAATAAAAATCAGGAGAGGAGCCTAAGAGAATAAAAATCAGGAGAGGAGCCTAAGAGAATAAAAATCAGGAGAGGAGCCTAAGAGAATAAAAATCAGGAGAGGAGCCTAAAAAACTTGAAAGCAGGACAGGAGTCTAAGAGAATAAAAATCAGGAGAGGAGCCTAAGAGAATAAAAATCAGGAGAGGAGCCTAAGAGAATTAAAAACAGGAGAGGAGCCTAAGAGAATAAAAATCAGGAGAGGAGCCTAAGAGAATAAAAATCAGGAGAGGAGCCTAAAAAACTTAAAATCAGGAGAGGAGCCTAAGAGAATAAAAATCAGGAGAGGAGCCTAAGAGAATAAAAATCAGGAGAGGAGCCTAAAAAACTTAAAATCAGGAGAGGAGCCTAAGAGAATAAAAATCAGGAGAGGAGCCTAAGAGAATAAAAATCAGGAGAGGAGCCTAAGAGAATAAAAATCAGGAGAACAGCCTAAGAGAATAAAAATCAAGAGAGGAGCCTAAGAGAATAAAAATCAGAAGAGGAGCCTAAGAGAATAAAAATCAGGAGAGGAGCCTAAGAGAATAAAAATCAGGAGAGGAGCCTAAAAAACTTGAAAGCAGGAGAGGAGCCTAAGAGAATAAAAATCAGGAGAGGAGCCTAAGAGAATAAAAATCAGGAGAGGAGCCTAAGAGAATAAAAATCAGGAGAGGAGCCTAAAAAACTTGAAAGCAGGAGAGGAGCCTAAGAGAATAAAAATCAGGAGAGGAGCCTAAGAGAATAAAAATCAGGAGAGGAGCCTAAGAGAATAAAAATCAGGAGAGGAGCCTAAGAGAATAAAAATCAGGAGAGGAGCCTAAGAGAATAAAAATCAGGAGAGGAGCCTAAGAGAATAAAAATCAGGAGAGGAACCTAAAAAACTTAAAATCAGGAGAGGAGCCTAAGAGAATAAAAATCAGGAGAGGAGCCTAAGAGAATAAAAATCAGGAGAGGAGCCTAAAAAACTTAAAATCAGGAGAGGAGCCTAAGAGAATAAAAATCAGGAGAGGAGCCTAAGAGAATAAAAATCAGGAGAGGAGCCTAAGAGAATAAAAATCAGAAGAGGAGCCTAAGAGAATAAAAATCAGGAGAGGAGCCTAAAAAACTTGAAAGCAGGACAGGAGCCTAAGAGAATAAAAATCAGGAGAGGAGCCTAAGAGAATTAAAAACAGGAGAGGAGCCTAAGAGAATAAAAATCAGGAGAGGAGCCTAAAAAACTTGAAAGCAGGACAGGAGCCTAAGAGAATAAAAATCAGGAGAGGAGCCTAAGAGAATAAAAATCAGGAGAGGAGCCTAAAAAACTTGAAAGCAGGACAGGAGTCTAAGAGAATAAAAATCAGGAGAGGAGCCTAAAAAACTT
This sequence comes from Pseudopipra pipra, assembly GCF_036250125.1. Taxonomy (NCBI): domain Eukaryota; kingdom Metazoa; phylum Chordata; class Aves; order Passeriformes; family Pipridae; genus Pseudopipra; species Pseudopipra pipra. The sequence goes on from NW_026991029.1 coordinate 9,932, forward strand.
GAAAGCAGGACAGGAGCCTAAGAGAATAAAAATCAGGAGAGGAGCCTAAGAGAATAAAAATCAGGAGAGGAGCCTAAGAGAATAAAAATCAGGAGAGGAGCCTAAAAAACTTGAAAGCAGGACAGGAGCCAAAGAGAATAAAAATCAGGAGAGGAGCCTAAGAGAATAAAAACCAGGAGAGGAGCCTAAGAGAATAAAAATCAGGAGAGGAGCCTAAGACAATAAAAATCAGGAGAGGAGCCTAAGAGAATAAAAATCAGGAGAGGAGCCTAAGAGAATAAAAATCAGGAGAGGAGCCTAAGAGAATAAAAATCAGGAGAGGAGCCTAAAAAACTTGAAAGCAGGAGAGGAGCCTAAGAGAATAAAAATCAGGAGAGGAGCCTAAGAGAATTAAAAACAGGAGAGGAGCCTAAGAGAATAAAAATCAGGAGAGGAGCCTAAAAAACTTGAAACCAGGACAGGAGCCTAAGAGAATAAAAATCAGGAGAGCAGCCTAAGAGAATAAAAATCAGGAGAGGAGCCTAAGAGAATAAAAATCAGGAGAGGAGCCTAAGAGAATAAAAATCAGGAGAGCAGCCTAAGAGAATAAAAATCAAGAGAGGAGCCTAAGAGAATAAAAATCAGAAGAGGAGCCTAAGAGAATAAAAATCAGGAGAGGAGCCTAAGAGAATAAAAATCAGGAGAGGAGCCTAAGAGAATAAAAATCAGCAGAGGAGCCTAAGAGAATAAAAATCAGGAGAGCAGCCTAAGAGAATAAAAATCAAGAGAGGAGCCTAAGAGAATAAAAATCAGGAGAGGAGCCTAAAAAACTTGAAAGCAGGACAGGAGTCTAAGAGAATAAAAATCAGGAGAGGAGCCTAAGAGAATAAAAATCAGGAGAGGAGCCTAAAAAACTTGAAACCAGGACAGGAGCCTAAGAGAATAAAAATCAGGAGAGGAGCCTAAGAGAATAAAAATCAGGAGAGGAGCCTAAGAGAATAAAAATCAGGAGAGGAGCCTAAGAGAATAAAAATCAAGAGAGGAGCCTAAGAGAATAAAAATCAGGAGAGGAGCCTAAGAGAATAAAAATCAGGAGAGGAGCCTAAAAAACTTGAAAGCAGGAGAAGAGCCTAAGAGAATAAAAATCAGGAGAGGAGCCTAAGAGAATAAAAATCAGGAGAGGAGCCTAAAAAACTTAAAATCAGAAGAGGAGCCTAAGAGAATAAAAATCAGGAGAGGAGCCTAAAAAACTTAAAATCAGGAGAGGAGCCTAAGAGAATAAAAATCAGGAGAGGAGCCTAAGAGAATAAAAATCAAGAGAGGAGCCTAAGAGAATAAAAATCAGGAGAGGAGCCTAAGAGAATAAAAATCAGGAGAGGAGCCTAAGAGAATAAAAATCAGGAGAGGAGCCTAAGAGAATAAAAATCAGGAGAGGAGCCTAAGAGAATAAAAATCAGGAGAGGAGCCTAAGAGAATAAAAATCAGGAGAGGAGCCTAAGAGAATAAAAATCAGGAGAGGAGCCTAAGAGAATAAAAATCAGGAGAGGAGCCTAAGAGAATAAAAATCAGGAGAGGAGCCTAAGAGAATAAAAATCAAGAGAGGAGCCTAAGAGAATAAAAATCAGGAGAGGAGCCTAAGAGAATAAAAATCAGGAGAGGAGCCTAAGAGAATAAAAATCAGGAGAGGAGCCTAAGAGAATAAAAATCAGGAGAGGAGCCTAAGAGAATAAAAATCAGGAGAGGAGCCTAAGAGAATAAAAATCAGGAGAGGAGCCTAAGAGAATAAAAATCAGGAGAGGAGCCTAAGAGAATAAAAATCAGGAGAGGAGCCTAAGAGAATAAAAATCAGGAGAGGAGCCTAAGAGAATAAAAATCAGGAGAGGAGCCTAAGAGAATAAAAATCAGGAGAGGAGCCTAAGAGAATAAAAATCAGGAGAGGAGCCTAAGAGAATAAAAATCAGGAGAGGAGCCTAAGAGAATAAAAATCAGGAGAGGAGCCTAAAAAACTTGAAAGCAGGAGAGGAGCCTAAGAGAATAAAAATCAGGAGAGGAGCCTAAAAAACTTGAAAGCAGGAGAAGAGCCTAAGAGAATAAAAATTAGGAGAGGAGCCTAAGAGAATAAAAACCAGGAGAGGAGCCTAAGAGAATAAAAATCAGGAGAGGAGCCTAAGAGAATAAAAATCAGGAGAGGAGCCTAAAAAACTTAAAATCAGAAGAGGAGCCTAAGAGAATAAAAATCAGAAGAGGAGCCTAAGAGAATAAAAATCAGGAGAGGAGCCTAAGAGAATAAAAATCAGGAGAGGAGCCTAAGAGAATAAAAATCAGGAGAGGAGCCTAAGAGAATAAAAATCAGGAGAGGAGCCTAAGAGAATAAAAATCAGGAGAGGAGCCTAAAAAACTTGAAAGCAGGAGAAGAGCCTAAGAGAATAAAAATCAGGAGAGGAGCCTAAGAGAATAAAAATCAGGAGAGGAGCCTAAGAGAATAAAAATCAGGAGAGGAGCCTAAGAGAATAAAAATCAGGAGAGGAGCCTAAAAAACTTGAAACCAGGACAGGAGTCTAAGAGAATAAAAATCAGGAGAGGAGCCTAAAAAACTTGAAAGCAGGACAGGAGCCTAAGAGAATAAAAATCAGGAGAGGAGCCTAAGAGAATAAAAATCAGGAGAGGAGCCTAAGAGAATAAAAATCAGGAGAGGAGCCTAAGAGAATAAAAATCAGGAGAGGAGCCTAAGAGAATAAAAATCAGGAGAGGAGCCTAAAAAACTTGAAAGCAGGACAGGAGTCTAAGAGAATAAAAATCAGGAGAGGAGCCTAAGAGAATAAAAATCAGGAGAGGAGCCTAAGAGAATTAAAAACAGGAGAGGAGCCTAAGAGAATAAAAATCAGGAGAGGAGCCTAAGAGAATAAAAATCAGGAGAGGAGCCTAAAAAACTTAAAATCAGGAGAGGAGCCTAAGAGAATAAAAATCAGGAGAGGAGCCTAAGAGAATAAAAATCAGGAGAGGAGCCTAAAAAACTTAAAATCAGGAGAGGAGCCTAAGAGAATAAAAATCAGGAGAGGAGCCTAAGAGAATAAAAATCAGGAGAGGAGCCTAAGAGAATAAAAATCAGGAGAACAGCCTAAGAGAATAAAAATCAAGAGAGGAGCCTAAGAGAATAAAAATCAGAAGAGGAGCCTAAGAGAATAAAAATCAGGAGAGGAGCCTAAGAGAATTAAAAACAGGAGAGGAGCCTAAGAGAATAAAAATCAGGAGAGGAGCCTAAGAGAATAAAAATCAGGAGAGGAACCTAAAAAACTTAAAATCAGGAGAGGAGCCTAAGAGAATAAAAATCAGGAGAGGAGCCTAAGAGAATAAAAATCAGGAGAGGAGCCTAAAAAACTTAAAATCAGGAGAGGAGCCTAAGAGAATAAAAATCAGGAGAGGAGCCTAAGAGAATAAAAATCAGGAGAGGAGCCTAAGAGAATAAAAATCAGAAGAGGAGCCTAAGAGAATAAAAATCAGGAGAGGAGCCTAAAAAACTTGAAAGCAGGACAGGAGCCTAAGAGAATAAAAATCAGGAGAGGAGCCTAAGAGAATTAAAAACAGGAGAGGAGCCTAAGAGAATAAAAATCAGGAGAGGAGCCTAAAAAACTTGAAAGCAGGACAGGAGCCTAAGAGAATAAAAATCAGGAGAGGAGCCTAAGAGAATAAAAATCAGGAGAGGAGCCTAAAAAACTTGAAAGCAGGACAGGAGTCTAAGAGAATAAAAATCAGGAGAGGAGCCTAAAAAACTTGAAAGCAGGACAGGAGCCAAAGAGAATAAAAATCAGGAGAGGAGCCTAAGACAATAAAAATCAGGAGAGGAGCCTAAGAGAATAAAAATCAGGAGAGGAGCCTAAGAGAATAAAAATCAGGAGAGGAGCCTAAGAGAATAAAAATCAGGAGAGGAGCCTAAGAGAATAAAAATCAGGAGAGGAGCCTAAGAGAATAAAAATCAGGAGAGGAGCCTAAGAGAATAAAAATCAGGAGAGGAGCCTAAGAGAATAAAAATCAGGAGAGGAGCCTAAGAGAATAAAAATCAGGAGAGGAGCCTAAGAGAATAAAAATCAGGAGAGGAGCCTAAAAAACTTGAAAGCAGGAGAGGAGCCTAAGAGAATAAAAATCAGGAGAGGAGCCTAAGAGAATAAAAATCAGGAGAGGAGCCTAAGAGAATAAAAATCAGGAGAGGAGCCTAAGAGAATAAAAATCAGGAGAGGAGCCTAAAAAACTTGAAAGCAGGAGAGGAGCCTAAGAGAATAAAAATCAGGAGAGGAGCCTAAGAGAATAAAAATCAGGAGAGGAGCCTAAGAGAATAAAAATCAGGAGAGGAGGCTAAGAGAATAAAAATCAGGAGAGGAGCCTAAAAAACTTGAAAGCAGGACAGGAGCCTAAGAGAATAAAAATCAGGAGAGGAGCCTAAGAGAATAAAAATCAGGAGAGGAGCCTAAGAGAATAAAAATCAGGAGAGGAGCCTAAAAAACTTGAAAGCAGGACAGGAGCCAAAGAGAATAAAAATCAGGAGAGGAGCCTAAGAGAATAAAAACCAGGAGAGGAGCCTAAGAGAATAAAAATCAGGAGAGGAGCCTAAGACAATAAAAATCAGGAGAGGAGCCTAAGAGAATAAAAATCAGGAGAGGAGCCTAAGAGAATAAAAATCAGGAGAGGAGCCTAAGAGAATAAAAATCAGGAGAGGAGCCTAAAAAACTTGAAAGCAGGACAGGAGTCTAAGAGAATAAAAATCAGGAGAGGAGCCTAAGAGAATAAAAATCAGGAGAGGAGCCTAAAAAACTTGAAAGCAGGAGAGGAGCCTAAGAGAATAAAAATCAGGAGAGGAGCCTAAGAGAATTAAAAACAGGAGAGGAGCCTAAGAGAATAAAAATCAGGAGAGGAGCCTAAAAAACTTGAAACCAGGACAGGAGCCTAAGAGAATAAAAATCAGGAGAGCAGCCTAAGAGAATAAAAATCAGGAGAGGAGCCTAAGAGAATAAAAATCAGGAGAGGAGCCTAAGAGAATAAAAATCAGGAGAGCAGCCTAAGAGAATAAAAATCAAGAGAGGAGCCTAAGAGAATAAAAATCAGAAGAGGAGCCTAAGAGAATAAAAATCAGGAGAGGAGCCTAAGAGAATAAAAATCAGGAGAGGAGCCTAAGAGAATAAAAATCAGCAGAGGAGCCTAAGAGAATAAAAATCAGGAGAGCAGCCTAAGAGAATAAAAATCAAGAGAGGAGCCTAAGAGAATAAAAATCAGGAGAGGAGCCTAAAAAACTTGAAAGCAGGACAGGAGTCTAAGAGAATAAAAATCAGGAGAGGAGCCTAAGAGAATAAAAATCAGGAGAGGAGCCTAAAAAACTTGAAACCAGGACAGGAGCCTAAGAGAATAAAAATCAGGAGAGGAGCCTAAGAGAATAAAAATCAGGAGAGGAGCCTAAGAGAATAAAAATCAGGAGAGGAGCCTAAGAGAATAAAAATCAAGAGAGGAGCCTAAGAGAATAAAAATCAGGAGAGGAGCCTAAGAGAATAAAAATCAGGAGAGGAGCCTAAAAAACTTGAAAGCAGGAGAAGAGCCTAAGAGAATAAAAATCAGGAGAGGAGCCTAAGAGAATAAAAATCAGGAGAGGAGCCTAAGAGAATAAAAATCAGGAGAGGAGCCTAAAAAACTTAAAATCAGGAGAGGAGCCTAAGAGAATAAAAATCAGGAGAGGAGCCTAAGAGAATAAAAATCAAGAGAGGAGCCTAAGAGAATAAAAATCAGGAGAGGAGCCTAAGAGAATAAAAATCAGGAGAGGAGCCTAAGAGAATAAAAATCAGGAGAGGAGCCTAAGAGAATAAAAATCAGGAGAGGAGCCTAAGAGAATAAAAATCAGGAGAGGAGCCTAAGAGAATAAAAATCAGGAGAGGAGCCTAAGAGAATAAAAATCAGGAGAGGAGCCTAAGAGAATAAAAATCAGGAGAGGAGCCTAAGAGAATAAAAATCAGGAGAGGAGCCTAAGAGAATAAAAATCAGGAGAGGAGCCTAAGAGAATAAAAATCAGGAGAGGAGCCTAAGAGAATAAAAATCAGGAGAGGAGCCTAAGAGAATAAAAATCAGGAGAGGAGCCTAAGAGAATAAAAATCAGGAGAGGAGCCTAAGAGAATAAAAATCAGGAGAGGAGCCTAAGAGAATAAAAATCAGGAGAGGAGCCTAAGAGAATAAAAATCAGGAGAGGAGCCTAAAAAACTTGAAAGCAGGAGAGGAGCCTAAGAGAATAAAAATCAGGAGAGGAGCCTAAAAAACTTAAAATCAGAAGAGGAGCCTAAGAGAATAAAAATCAGAAGAGGAGCCTAAGAGAATAAAAATCAGGAGAGGAGCCTAAGAGAATAAAAATCAGGAGAGGAGCCTAAGAGAATAAAAATCAGGAGAGGAGCCTAAGAGAATAAAAATCAGGAGAGGAGCCTAAGAGAATAAAAATCAGGAGAGGAGCCTAAAAACTTGAAAGCAGGAGAAGAGCCTAAGAGAATAAAAATCAGGAGAGGAGCCTAAGAGAATAAAAATCAGGAGAGGAGCCTAAGAGAATAAAAATCAGGAGAGGAGCCTAAGAGAATAAAAATCAGGAGAGGAGCCTAAAAAACTTGAAAGCAGGACAGGAGTCTAAGAGAATAAAAATCAGGAGAGGAGCCTAAGAGAATAAAAATCAGGAGAGGAGCCTAAGAGAATAAAAATCAGGAGAGGAGCCTAAAAAACTTGAAAGCAGGACAGGAGTCTAAGAGAATAAAAATCAGGAGAGGAGCCTAAGAGAATAAAAATCAGGAGAGGAGCCTAAGAGAATTAAAAACAGGAGAGGAGCCTAAGAGAATAAAAATCAGGAGAGGAGCCTAAGAGAATAAAAATCAGGAGAGGAGCCTAAAAAACTTAAAATCAGGAGAGGAGCCTAAGAGAATAAAAATCAGGAGAGGAGCCTAAGAGAATAAAAATCAGGAGAGGAGCCTAAGAGAATAAAAATCAGGAGAACAGCCTAAGAGAATAAAAATCAAGAGAGGAGCCTAAGAGAATTAAAAACAGGAGAGGAGCCTAAGAGAATAAAAATCATGAGAGGAGCCTAAAAAACTTGAAAGCAGGACAGGAGTCTAAGAGAATAAAAATCAGGAGAGGAGCCTAAGAGAATAAAAATCAGGAGAGGAGCCTAAAAAACTTAAAATCAGGAGAGGAGCCTAAGAGAATAAAAATCAGGAGAGGAGCCTAAGAGAATAAAAATCAGGAGAGGAGCCTAAGAGAATAAAAATCAGGAGAGGAGCCTAAGAGAATAAAAATCAGGAGAGGAGCCTAAAAAACTTGAAAGCAGGAGAAGAGCCTAAGAGAATAAAAATCAGGAGAGGAGCCTAAGAGAATAAAAATCAGGAGAGGAGCCTAAGAGAATAAAAATCAGGAGAGGAGCCTAAGAGAATAAAAATCAGGAGAGGAGCCTAAGAGAATAAAAATCAGGAGAGGAGCCTAAGAGAATAAAAATCAGGAGAGGAGCCTAAAAAACTTGAAAGCAGGACAGGAGTCTAAGAGAATAAAAATCAGGAGAGGAGCCTAAGAGAATAAAAATCAGGAGAGGAGCCTAAGAGAATAAAAATCAGGAGAGGAGCCTAAGAGAATAAAAATCAGGAGAGGAGCCTAAAAAACTTGAAACCAGGACAGGAGTCTAAGAGAATAAAAATCAGGAGAGGAGCCTAAAAAACTTGAAAGCAGGACAGGAGCCTAAGAGAATAAAAATCAGGAGAGGAGCCTAAGAGAATAAAAATCAGGAGAGGAGCCTAAGAGAATAAAAATCAGGAGAGGAGCCTAAAAAACTTGAAAGCAGGACAGGAGTCTAAGAGAATAAAAATCAGGAGAGGAGCCTAAGAGAATAAAAATCAGGAGAGGAGCCTAAGAGAATAAAAATCAGGAGAGGAGCCTAAAAAACTTGAAAGCAGGACAGGAGTCTAAGAGAATAAAAATCAGGAGAGGAGCCTAAGAGAATAAAAATCAGGAGAGGAGCCTAAGAGAATTAAAAACAGGAGAGGAGCCTAAGAGAATAAAAATCAGGAGAGGAGCCTAAAAAACTTAAAATCAGGAGAGGAGCCTAAGAGAATAAAAATCAGGAGAGGAGCCTAAGAGAATAAAAATCAGGAGAGGAGCCTAAGAGAATAAAAATCAGGAGAACAGCCTAAGAGAATAAAAATCAAGAGAGGAGCCTAAGAGAATAAAAATCAGAAGAGGAGCCTAAGAGAATAAAAATCAGGAGAGGAGCCTAAAAAACTTGAAAGCAGGACAGGAGACTAAGAGAATAAAAATCAGGAGAGGAGCCTAAGAGAATTAAAAACAGGAGAGGAGCCTAAGAGAATAAAAATCAGGAGAGGAGCCTAAAAAACTTGAAAGCAGGACAGGAGCCTAAGAGAATAAAAATCAGGAGAGGAGCCTAAGAGAATAAAAATCAGGAGAGGAGCCTAAAAAACTTGAAAGCAGGACAGGAGTCTAAGAGAATAAAAATCAGGAGAGGAGCCTAAAAAACTTGAAAGCAGGACAGGAGCCAAAGAGAATAAAAATCAGGAGAGGAGCCTAAGAGAATAAAAATCAGGAGAGGAGCCTAAGAGAATAAAAATCAGGAGAGGAGCCTAAGAGAATAAAAATCAGGAGAGGAGCCTAAGAGAATAAAAATCAGAAGAGGAGCCTAAGAGAATAAAAATCAGCAGAGGAGCCTAAGAGAATAAAAATCAGGAGAGCAGCCTAAGAGAATAAAAATCAAGAGAGGAGCCTAAGAGAATAAAAATCAGAAGAGGAGCCTAAGAGAATAAAAATCAGGAGAGGAGCCTAAGAGAATAAAAATCAGGAGAGGAGCCTAAGAGAATAAAAATCAGGAGAGGAGCCTAAAAAACTTGAAAGCAGGACAGGAGCCTAAGAGAATAAAAATCAGGAGAGGAGCCTAAGAGAATAAAAATCAGGAGAGGAGTCTAAGAGAATAAAAATCAGGAGAGGAGCCTAAGAGAATAAAAATCAGGAGAGGAGCCTAAGAGAATAAAAATCAGGAGAGGAGCCTAAAAAACTTGAAAGCAGGACAGGAGCCTAAGAGAATAAAAATCAGGAGAGGAGCCTAAGAGAATAAAAATCAGGACAGGAGTCTAAGAGAATAAAAATCAGGAGAGGAGCCTAAGAGAATAAAAATCAGCAGAGGAGCCTAAGAGAATTAAAATCAGGAGAGGAGCCTAAGAGAATAAAAATCAGGAGAGGAGCCTAAGAGAATAAAAATCAGGAGAGGAGCCTAAGAGAATAAAAATCAGGAGAGGAGCCTAAAAAACTTGAAAGCAGGACAGGAGCCTAAGAGAATAAAAATCAGGAGAGGAGCCTAAGAGAATAAAAATCAGGAGAGGAGCCTAAGAGAATAAAAATCAGGAGAGGAGCCTAAGAGAATAAAAATCAGGAGAGGAGCCTAAAAAACTTGAAAGCAGGACAGGAGCCTAAGAGAATAAAAATCAGGAGAGGAGCCTAAGAGAATTAAAAACAGGAGAGGAGCCTAAAAAACTTGAAAGCAGGACAGGAGTCTAAGAGAATAAAAATCAGGAGAGGAGCCTAAAAAACTTGAAAGCAGGACAGGAGCCTAAGAGAATAAAAATCAGGAGAGGAGCCTAAGAGAATAAAAATCAGGAGAGGAGCCTAAGAGAATAAAAATCAGGAGAGGAGCCTAAGAGAATAAAAATCAGGAGAGGAGCCTAAGAGAATAAAAATCAGGAGAGGAGCCTAAGAGAATTAAAAACAGGAGAGGAGCCTAAGAGAATAAAAATCAGGAGAGGAGCCTAAAAAACTTAAAATCAGGAGAGGAGCCTAAGAGAATAAAAATCAGGAGAGGAGCCTAAGAGACTAAAAATCAGGAGAGGAGCCTAAAAAACTTGAAACCAGGACAGGAGCCTAAGAGAATAAAAATCAGGAGAGGAGCCTAAGAGAATAAAAATCAGGAGAGGAGCCTAAGAGAATAAAAATCAGAAGAGGAGCCTAAGAGAATAAAAATCAGCAGAGGAGCCTAAGAGAATAAAAATCAGGAGAGGAGCCTAAGAGAATAAAAATCAAGAGAGGAGCCTAAGAGAATAAAAATCAGAAGAGGAGCCTAAGAGAATAAAAATCAGGAGAGGAGCCTAAAAAACTTGAAAGCAGGACAGGAGTCTAAGAGAATAAAAATCAGGAGAGGAGCCTAAGAGAATAAAAATCAGAAGAGGAGCCTAAGAGAATAAAAATCAGGAGAGGAGCCTAAGAGAATAAAAATCAGGAGAGGAGCCTAAGAGAATAAAAATCAGGAGAGGAGCCTAAGAGAATAAAAATCAAGAGAGGAGCCTAAGAGAATAAAAATCAGGAGAGGAGCCTAAGAGAATAAAAATCAGGAGAGGAGCCTAAGAGAATAAAAATCAGGAGAGGAGCCTAAAAAACTTAAAATCAGGAGAGGAGCCTAAGAGAATAAAAATCAGGAGAGGAGCCTAAAAAACTTAAAATCAGGAGAGGAGACTAAGAGAATAAAAATCAGGAGAGGAGCCTAAGAGAATAAAAATCAGGAGAGGAGCCTAAAAAACTTGAAAGCAGGACAGGAGCCTAAAAAACTTGAAACCAGGACAGGAGCCTAAGAGAATAAAAATCAGGAGAGGAGCCTAAGAGAATAAAAATCAGGAGAGGAGCCTAAGAGAATAAAAATCAGAAGAGGAGCCTAAGAGAATAAAAATCAGCAGAGGAGCCTAAGAGAATAAAAATCAGGAGAGGAGCCTAAGAGAATAAAAATCAAGAGAGGAGCCTAAGAGAATAAAAATCAGAAGAGGAGCCTAAGAGAATAAAAATCAGGAGAGGAGCCTAAAAAACTTGAAAGCAGGACAGGAGTCTAAGAGAATAAAAATCAGGAGAGGAGCCTAAGAGAATAAAAATCAGAAGAGGAGCCTAAGAGAATAAAAATCAGGAGAGGAGCCTAAGAGAATAAAAATCAGGAGAGGAGCCTAAGAGAATAAAAATCAGGAGAGGAGCCAAAGAGAATAAAAATCAAGAGAGGAGCCTAAGAGAATAAAAATCAGGAGAGGAGCCTAAGAGAATAAAAATCAGGAGAGGAGCCTAAGAGAATAAAAATCAGGAGAGGAGCCTAAAAAACTTAAAATCAGGAGAGGAGCCTAAGAGAATAAAAATCAGGAGAGGAGCCTAAAAAACTTAAAATCAGGAGAGGAGCCTAAGAGAATAAAAATCAGGAGAGGAGCCTAAGAGAATAAAAATCAGGAGAGGAGCCTAAAAAACTTGAAAGCAGGACAGGAGTCTAAGAGAATAAAAATCAGGAGAGGAGCCTAAGAGAATAAAAATCAGGAGAGGAGCCTAAGAGAATAAAAATCAGGAGAGGAGCCTAAGAGAATAAAAATCAGGAGAGGAGCCTAAGAGAATAAAAATCAGGAGAGGAGCCTAAAAAACTTAAAATCAGGAGAGGAGCCTAAGAGAATAAAAATCAGGAGAGGAGCCTAAAAAACTTAAAATCAGGAGAGGAGCCTAAGAGAATAAAAATCAGGAGAGGAGCCTAAGAGAATAAAAATCAGGAGAGGAGCCTAAAAAACTTGAAAGCAGGACAGGAGTCTAAGAGAATAAAAATCAGGAGAGGAGCCTAAGAGAATAAAAATCAGGAGAGGAGCCTAAGAGAATAAAAATCAGGAGAGGAGCCTAAGAGAATAAAAATCAGGAGAGGAGCCTAAAAAACTTGAAACCAGGACAGGAGTCTAAGAGAATAAAAATCAGGAGAGGAGCCTAAAAAACTTAAAATCAGGAGAGGAGCCTAAGAGAATAAAAATCAGGAGAGGAGCCTAAGAGAATAAAAATCAGGAGAGGAGCCTAAAAAACTTGAAAGCAGGACAGGAGTCTAAGAGAATAAAAATCAGGAGAGGAGCCTAAGAGAATAAAAATCAGGAGAGGAGCCTAAAAAACTTGAAAGCAGGACAGGAGTCTAAGAGAATAAAAATCAGGAGAGGAGCCTAAAAAACTTAAAATCAGGAGAGGAGCCTAAGAGAATAAAAATCAGGAGAGGAGCCTAAGAGAATAAAAATCAGGAGAGGAGCCTAAAAAACTTGAAAGCAGGAGAGGAGCCTAAGAGAATAAAAATCAGGAGAGGAGCCTAAAAAACTTGAAAGCAGGAGAAGAGCCTAAGAGAATAAAAATTAGGAGAGGAGCCTAAGAGAATAAAAACCAGGAGAGGAGCCTAAGAGAATAAAAATCAGGAGAGGAGCCTAAAAAACTTAAAATCAGAAGAGGAGCCTAAGAGAATAAAAATCAGAGAGGAGCCTAAGAGAATAAAAATCAGGAGAGGAGCCTAAGAGAATAAAAATCAGGAGAGGAGCCTAAGAGAATAAAAATCAGGAGAGGAGCCTAAGAGAATAAAAATCAGGAGAGGAGCCTAAAAAACTGAAATCAGGAGAAGAGCCTAAGAATAAAAATCAGGAGAGGAGCCTAAGAGAATAAAAATCAGGAGAGGAGCCTAAGAGAATAAAAATCAGGAGAGGAGCCTAAGAGAATAAAAATCAGGAGAGGAGCCTAAAAAACTTGAAACCAGGACAGGAGTCTAAGAGAATAAAAATCAGGAGAGGAGCCTAAAAAACTTGAAAGCAGGACAGGAGCCTAAGAGAATAAAAATCAGGAGAGGAGCCTAAGAGAATAAAAATCAGGAGAGGAGCCTAAGAGAATAAAAATCAGGAGAGGAGCCTAAGAGAATAAAAATCAGGAGAGGAGCCTAAGAGAATAAAAATCAGGAGAGGAGCCTAAAAAACTTGAAAGCAGGACAGGAGTCTAAGAGAATAAAAATCAGGAGAGGAGCCTAAGAGAATAAAAATCAGGAGAGGAGCCTAAGAGAATAAAAATCAGGAGAGGAGCCTAAAAAACTTGAAAGCAGGACAGGAGTCTAAGAGAATAAAAATCAGGAGAGGAGCCTAAGAGAATAAAAATCAGGAGAGGAGCCTAAGAGAATTAAAAACAGGAGAGGAGCCTAAGAGAATAAAAATCAGGAGAGGAGCCTAAGAGAATAAAAATCAGGAGAGGAGCCTAAAAAACTTAAAATCAGGAGAGGAGCCTAAGAGAATAAAAATCAGGAGAGGAGCCTAAGAGAATAAAAATCAGGAGAGGAGCCTAAGAGAATAAAAATCAGGAGAAGCAGCCTAAGAGAATAAAAATCAAGAGAGGAGCCTAAGAGAATAAAAATCAGGAGAGGAGCCTAAGAGAATAAAAATCAGGAGAGGAGCCTAAAAACTTGAAAGCAGGACAGGAGCCTAAGAGAATAAAAATCAGGAGAGGAGCCTAAGAGAATAAAAATCAGGAGAGGAGCCTAAAAAACTTGAAAGCAGGACAGGAGCCAAAGAGAATAAAAATCAGGAGAGGAGCCTAAGAGAATAAAATCAGGAGAGGAGCCTAAGAGAATAAAAATCAAGAGAGGAGCCTAAGAGAATAAAAATCAGGAGAGGAGCCTAAGAGAATAAAAATCAGGAGAGGAGCCTAAGAGAATAAAAATCAGGAGAGGAGCCTAAGAGAATAAAAATCAGGAGAGGAGCCTAAGAGAATAAAAATCAGGAGAGGAGCCTAAGAGAATAAAAATCAGGAGAGGAGCCTAAGAGAATAAAAATCAGGAGAGGAGCCTAATAAAACTTAAAATCAGGAGAGGAGCCTAAGAGAATAAAAATCAGAGAGAGGAGCCTAAGAGAATAAAAATCAGGAGAGGAGCCTAAGTGAATTAAAAACAGGAGAGGAGCCTAAGAGAATAAAAATCAGGAGAGGAGCCTAAAAACTTGAAAGCAGGACAGGAGCCTAAGAGAATAAAAATCAGGAGAGGAGCCTAAGAGAATAAAAATCAGGAGAGGAGCCTAAGAGAATAAAAATCAGGAGAGGAGCCTAAAAAACTTGAAAGCAGGACAGGAGTCTAAGAGAATAAAAATCAGGAGAGGAGCCTAAGAGAATAAAAATCAGGAGAGGAGCCTAAAAAACTTGAAAGCAGGACAGGAGACTAAGAGAATAAAAATCAGGAGAGGAGCCTAAGAGAATTAAAAACAGGAGAGGAGCCTAAGAGAATAAAAATCAGGAGAGGAGCCTAAAAAACTTGAAACCAGGACAGGAGCCTAAGAGAATAAAAATCAGGAGAGCAGCCTAAGAGAATAAAAATCAGAGAGGAGCCTAAGAGAATAAAAATCAGGAGAGGAGCCTAAGAGAATAAAAATCAGGAGAGCAGCCTAAGAGAATAAAAATCAAGAGAGGAGCCTAAGAGAATAAAAATCAGAAGAGGAGCCTAAGAGAATAAAAATCAGGAGAGGAGCCTAAGAGAATAAAAATCAGGAGAGGAGCCTAAGAGAATAAAAATCAGCAGAGGAGCCTAAGAGAATAAAAATCAGGAGAGCAGCCTAAGAGAATAAAAATCAAGAGAGGAGCCTAAGAGAATAAAAATCAGGAGAGGAGCCTAAAAAACTTGAAAGCAGGACAGGAGTCTAAGAGAATAAAAATCAGGAGAGGAGCCTAAGAGAATAAAAATCAGGAGAGGAGCCTAAAAAACTTGAAACCAGGACAGGAGCCTAAGAGAATAAAAATCAGGAGAGGAGCCTAAGAGAATAAAAATCAGGAGAGGAGCCTAAGAGAATAAAAATCAGGAGAGGAGCCTAAGAGAATAAAAATCAGGAGAGGAGCCTAAGACAATAAAAATCAGGAGAGGAGCCTAAGAGAATAAAAATCAGGAGAGGAGCCTAAGAGAATAAAAATCAGGAGAGGAGCCTAAGAGAATAAAAATCAGGAGAGGAGCCTAAGAGAATAAAAATCAGGAGAGGAGCCTAAGAGAATAAAAATCAGGAGAGGAGCCTAAAAAACTTGAAAGCAGGACAGGAGACTAAGAGAATAAAAATCAGGAGAGGAGCCTAAGAGAATTAAAAACAGGAGAGGAGCCTAAGAGAATAAAAATCAGGAGAGGAGCCTAAAAAACTTGAAACCAGGACAGGAGCCTAAGAGAATAAAAATCAGGAGAGCAGCCTAAGAGAATAAAAATCAGGAGAGGAGCCTAAGAGAATAAAAATCAGGAGAGGAGCCTAAGAGAATAAAAATCAGGAGAGCAGCCTAAGAGAATAAAAATCAAGAGAGGAGCCTAAGAGAATAAAAATCAGAAGAGGAGCCTAAGAGAATAAAAATCAGGAGAGGAGCCTAAAAAACTTGAAAGCAGGACAGGAGTCTAAGAGAATAAAAATCAGGAGAGGAGCCTAAGAGAATAAAAATCAGGAGAGGAGCCTAAAAAACTTGAAACCAGGACAGGAGCCTAAGAGAATAAAAATCAGGAGAGGAGCCTAAGAGAATAAAAATCAGGAGAGGAGCCTAAGAGAATAAAAATCAGGAGAGGAGCCTAAGAGAATAAAAATCAAGAGAGGAGCCTAAGAGAATAAAAATCAGGAGAGGAGCCTAAGAGAATAAAATCAGGAGAGGAGCCTAAAAAACTTGAAAGCAGGAGAAGAGCCTAAGAGAATAAAAATCAGGAGAGGAGCCTAAGAGAATAAAAATCAGGAGAGGAGCCTAAGAGAATAAAAATCAGGAGAGGAGCCTAAAAAACTTAAAATCAGAAGAGGAGCCTAAGAGAATAAAAATCAGAAGAGGAGCCTAAGAGAATAAAAATCAGGAGAGGAGCCTAAGAGAATAAAAATCAGGAGAGGAGCCTAAGAGAATAAAAATCAGGAGAGGAGCCTAAAAAACTTAAAATCAGGAGAGGAGCCTAAGAGAATAAAAATCAGGAGAGGAGCCTAAGAGAATAAAATCAGGAGAGGAGCCTAAGAGAATAAAAATCAGGAGAGGAGCCTAAAAAACTTGAAAGCAGGAGAAGAGCCTAAGAGAATAAAAATCAGGAGAGGAGCCTAAGAGAATAAAAATCAGGAGAGGAGCCTAAGAGAATAAAAATCAGGAGAGGAGCCTAAGAGAATAAAAATCAGGAGAGGAGCCTAAAAAACTTGAAACCAGGACAGGAGTCTAAGAGAATAAAAATCAGGAGAGGAGCCTAAAAAACTTGAAAGCAGGACAGGAGCCTAAGAGAATAAAAATCAGGAGAGGAGCCTAAGAGAATAAAAATCAGGAGAGGAGCCTAAGAGAATAAAAATCAGGAGAGGAGCCTAAGAGAATAAAAATCAGGAGAGGAGCCTAAGAGAATAAAAATCAGGAGAGGAGCCTAAGAGAATAAAATCAGGAGAGGAGCCTAAAAAACTTGAAAGCAGGACAGGAGTCTAAGAGAATAAAAATCAGGAGAGGAGCCTAAGAGAATAAAAATCAGGAGAGGAGCCTAAGAGAATTAAAACAGGAGAGGAGCCTAAGAGAATAAAAATCAGGAGAAGAGGGAGCCTAAGAGAATAAAAATCAGGAGAGGAGCCTCAGAGAATTAAAAACAGGAGAGGAGCCTAAGAGAATAAAAATCAGGAGAGGAGCCTAAGAGAATAAAAATCAGGAGAGGAGCCTAAAAAACTTAAAATCAGGAGAGGAGCCTAAGAGAATAAAAATCAGGAGAGGAGCCTAAGAGAATAAAAATCAGGAGAGGAGCCTAAGAGAATAAAAATCAGGAGAACAGCCTAAGAGAATAAAAATCAGAGAGAGCCTAAGAGAATAAAAATCAGAAGAGGAGCCTAAGAGAATAAAAATCAGGAGAGGAGCCTAAAAAACTTGAAAGCAGGACAGGAGCCTAAGAGAATAAAAATCAGGAGAGGAGCCTAAGAGAATTAAAAACAGGAGAGAGCCTAAGAGAATAAAAATCAGGAGAGGAGCCTAAAAAACTTGAAAGCAGGACAGGAGTCTAAGAGAATAAAAATCAGGAGAGGAGCCTAAAAAACTTGAAAGCAGGACAGGAGCCAAAGAGAATAAAAATCAGGAGAGGAGCCTAAGAGAATAAAAATCAGGAGAGGAGCCTAAGACAATAAAAATCAGGAGAGGAGCCTAAGAGAATAAAAATCAGAAGAGGAGCCTAAGAGAATAAAAATCAGGAGAGCAGCCTAAGAGAATAAAAATCAAGAGAGGAGCCTAAGAGAATAAAAATCAGGAGAGGAGCCTAAGAGAATAAAAATCAGCAGAGGAGCCTAAGAGAATAAAAATCAGGAGAGGAGCCTAAGAGAATAAAAATCAGCAGAGGAGCCTAAGAGAATAAAATCAGCAGAGGAGCCTAAGAGAATAAAAATCAGGAGAGGAGCCTAAGAAAATAAAAATCAGGAGAGCAGCCTAAGAGAATAAAAATCAGGAGAGGAGCCTAAGAGAATAAAAATCAGGAGAGGAGCCTAAAAAACTTGAAAGCAGGACAGGAGTCTAAGAGAATAAAAATCAGGAGAGGAGCCTAAGAGAATAAAAATCAGGAGAGGAGCCTAAAAAACTTGAAACCAGGACAGGAGCCTAAGAGAATAAAAATCAGGAGAGGAGCCTAAGAGAATAAAAATCAGGAGAGGAGCCTAAGAGAATAAAAATCAGGAGAGGAGCCTAAGAGAATAAAAATCAGGAGAGGAGCCTAAAAAACTTAAAATCAGGAGAGGAGCA
>NW_026991030.1:0-27343 GCF_036250125.1 Pseudopipra pipra
TAACAGATCTGAATAAAAAAAAAAGATAAACTACAGTTGGGAGCTGCACAAAGACGTTGCTGCCTGGATGTCTGTTATGTTGGAAACACCTGCACTTGAAGACTTTAACATAATGGACTATTTTTTAAAATCTCATAAACTTCTAACTACATATGGAAACTCAATTTTTATAAGAACAAACAGAAAAAAAGTTTTCCTTCCCTCTCATGGGCAATCCTTTAAGAGTCGAAGAAATACTGCTTTCTGCTGTCTACTTGCATCCCCTTTTCCTACGTTCCTAATCATCCTTTTACTAGTCTCAGTGAAGAAGCCTCTACAGGAGAAAGAAATTCTTCTTTTCTCTCCAGGGCTACCCCTAAGTTTCTGTATTGTAAAGAGAACTCAGGAACAGGGAAAAGCAGTATCAACTGGCAGAAGTACTCAAAGAATGGGGAGAGACTGGTGCATTTCAACAAGATGTGGATTGTATTTGACACAAAGTAACAATAAAAGAGTAACCCTCAGACAAATAATAACTCGTTTTAAATTTCAAAGCTCCTTATTCACCAGGTAGCTGGCAAGGAACTGGGAATCATGAAAGAAAGGACTAATAATATAACACTAGGGAAGTGTACCTGTGACAACTTAGCAGGAAATTGAAAGCAGGACACAAACATATTTTGACACTGCCTACCAATTTACAATTTTCTTGTTCCTGAAACAGATTTAGCGCACAATTTGGTACCATAGAAAATGCCAACTGAAGTCTTACTAATGATCTCTCAAGTTCACACTGAACAAACATTCTGGAAAATATCTGCCATAGGAGACAAGAAACCTTTGTTAAGGGTGCAAAAGAATATTTACTTACAGTGTATCTGTTACATATTTATGGTACCAATCAAGACAACTCACCAGATACTTTGAAATCTTTCTGATTTTCAAAAAACGTATTTTGATCAACCCTTTGGAACTGCAACAAGCACTACACGGAAAACATTAACTTGGGCTTGAAATTAAAAAAAGAAAATGCCTCTTTCAGGAATTACTGATCACTCACACAGGGAACTGTAAAAAAGGATGGTCATCCTAATTCAGTAAAGTGGCTATAAATGTTAGCAGTTCTACATACTCACTTTTCTAATGGCTCTAGGATTACAACTGAGCATTCAAATAAAAGCACAATGTAGCTACTACTCAGAAAACAAGCTATATCACCCACATTTTAACAATTTGATGATTTTTTATGATTTCAGGAGGTGGGAGTAGGGATGGGGAAGAATGTTGTTTTTCCTGTGCATCATACCTCAAAATATATAAAGCTTCCACCACTAGAAGCTTTAGACCATGATGATAAGATAAAGCCCTTCTATAAGATAAAGCCCTTCTACGTCCTACAACATTCTGGTGGGTGAAATGCAAGAATTCCTAGCATGACAGGAACCCTGGTGTGCAAGCACACTGCAGCACTGAAGCCTGCTGTCAGTGATTTCCATTGCTAATCCCCCCACTTGTGTCTGTCATCTACTGCCATTTTCTCTCCACATTCCTTTTATCCACTCCACACTACCACTTTGAGGCCTGAGACTTTGACCCACAGTATACATACCATTCACTCCCTTTCAACTTGTCCTCCTCATCCTTCCTCCATCCCTTAATTCCTATCCCACTAATCCTTCCTAACTCAGTTTGGGAAACCAATTTTCTGCATTATTTACCAGAGTTTCTCCAAATAAAAATCTTTCTACTAGAGACCAATTAAAACAATAGAGGTTTTTTTATTACAGCATGAAATTCAAACAGACTTTGGCTGAGCTTTTCATAGGTCTAGTTCGACTTCTTTGAACTGTACAGGCCACAGAAAAACTACTAGAAAGCTTTTTGGATACTCAGGTAGCACCTATGGAGCTGTTATTGAAGCTGTGAATACTAAATTTGGGTATCTGGCTACTTTCAGGAGGTGGTGTTTTGTTCCACCCTTCCTTCCCCTCCTGTAAGCCTAACTTTTCCAGGAATACAAATATTGATTTTACTTCTCCAAAGCAGATAGCATGACAAAAATCTGCTATTGCACTGACACAAACGACGTAGGAAAAACTGCCATTTAGCCTACTTCACGGAATCTCCACACTTACAGTCCTCTTACCCATAGATTTTCTATTTACTATTACACTTGCAAGCAATTTATATGCCACTGCAGTCATTCTTGTGCACTGACCATGAAATAACACCATATAACTCATAAGTAAGAATCATTTATTTAATAGCTCACGGGTTAAAGCATGGGTTTGGTAAAACAGGGCTTGTGAGTTATTCTTTAAGTTGGACTAGATGATCTTCAAGAGACCCTTCCAACCCAAACTATTCTATGTTTCTGTGTTTTACACCCTTGAGACACATG
This sequence comes from Pseudopipra pipra, assembly GCF_036250125.1. Lineage (NCBI taxonomy): Eukaryota > Metazoa > Chordata > Aves > Passeriformes > Pipridae > Pseudopipra > Pseudopipra pipra. Next base: position 2,381 of record NW_026991030.1, read on the forward strand.
CAGACTTTGCTCTGGATTGCTAAGGTAAAAGGATAAAACTCCACCCCTTCTCATGCAAGCCACAGGTCTAACAAACACATGAATTGATTCATATAAATCTCCACTGCGTGTATACTCTGCACCCTGGAACTGGCAGAAGACACACTGAATTCTGTGCCAGAATATAGTATTTTGTTTCAGAAGTTTGTTTTTCCAAATTACTTTCCAGAAAAGCTAAAGCTATGGACTACTGTGTTAAAGTTTGCCAAAATGAACAGGTAAAAAAATCAGCCCATTATATCCTTCAATAAAATCCTAATTACATGATAATGGATAAACCCAACAAAATGGGTCACTCAGCATAATTACAAAGTTCTTAAAGATTAAGAAAAAAATTGAAGATCAAAAAGTTTCAAAGTGTTCCTATGAAAACATGCAATTATTAAGTGATGTTTTTTGCACAAGTTGCTTACAAATATATAATTGAATATTGAATTATGTCAGAGTGATACTCCTTTTTCTTTACCTTAAAATTTACGAACCATGAACTCTTTCCCATTAAGATAGCTATGCTAGTCTCATCTGGAAGGTTTTAAGATGATCAGAAAATATCAAGGCTTGGATTAATTAAAAATTAATGAGTTAATTGAAAAAACCCCAACCTTAAGTATTGAATATGGAGAATCTGAATGTGCTGTAGGCTAGCTTAGGAGCTCAATCAATCCAAATGATTCACAGGAAACCATGAATCATTTGTGCTCCTGATCCAACAAATTTTCATATTAACAGCTACAGGTGAACAAAGGCAGCAAACAACAAGAAAGGAAGAACAGTAACAAACCAGGACTGGAACAATAAAAATAGTGAGGTCCTAGTGCATTCAAGCCTTCAATTAGTAACTTTGCATGCACAAATCAAAAGCTTATGTCAGGTTATAATAATTCATAAATGGAAGAACACCCTGCCCATAGGACTTCCTTAATTTTTACAATCTTTGTATTAACTAAGCTTGTGACATTGTATCAATCACTTACCAGCAATGTAGCTGCACAGGAAGCAGAGAAATGAACTCATCCCAATCTCTAGCTAAAGATCAGGTTAGTCTGCTTCCATATTTGTATTTTTGACAATATTTATGTTAAGGTTACCTTCTACAGAAAGGAGAAGTTTTGAAAACTGTATTTTCTTGAGAAATACAGCCGTACCTTCTTTCATGGGTCAGTGCTTATGAATGTTTAGTGTAACATCAATAAAAGTGCATCCTTGCACATGACAAAGGAGAGCACATGTGGGGAGGGAAAGAATACATAGCAGTTGCCCTTTAAAAACTCAGAAAGAAAACTTAAGATTTAAAAATGAACAACCACCTTGACATAATTAAAAGATGTCCAAAGCTATTTTTTATTTTTAATAGTTGTATTAATTCATAAGTTGAAGAACTGCAGAAAAGGAATTAAATTTAAAACATAAAAAACTTAGCTTTAAAGCATTCATTTGAAAATCGAGTCATTTGCCTACATGACTAAACACATTTAGAGAATGATGCTATTATTCAAAAGAAAAATCCATTCCTTTGTAGTCCTGCCAAGATGCAAGTTAAACCTTCTCCTTTTTCCTTCCTTCCAAACAATAACTAAACTAGCAGTTCAGGTACTAAAGAAATCACAACTTAAAGAATAAATGCACTCAAAATAGTTTATGAATACTTCATACACAAAAGTTACACTTAGCAAGGGATCATTTTTGACAGAATGACAACAACAGCCTTAACAAGCAAACCAAGCTCAATAAGAGAGGAGTTGCTGGTATTCCTGCACTATTATTCTCAACTTAGTGCCTGTCTGTTGAAGCACAGATATTAACTACATACATGTGTTTGTTTGACCACATCTCGTGGTGAATTAATTTATCTGAAAGTGTGTTACACCTGGCATGGTTATAGGCCAGATCCAACTTTGCTTGCCATGACTGGCATATACATCAATCCCCTTTCTGCCTTATCATTCTCTCCAGCACCTGTGACTCTTTCCCAGCTCCCACAGGCAGATCCAGCTTCCAGACTGGAAAGCCCTATTATGTCTCAAAGAAAGGGGTAAGACAAACTAAGGAAACTGTAACTGCACAAGCATTGGCTGCAAGGAAACAATGAAACAAGACACTCTGGGTAGAGAGGGCAGGAGGAATCTGTGCAGGGGACCTGACATGTTGCTATCACCGTGTGCAGCACACTGCAATGTGGAAAGCCAAGAAGAACACATTATCAGCTCAGGCTGCTCAGTCAGGGGAGTGGCAAGTGTGTGACAGGAGGATAAGGAGCCCTTTCCTAGAGGCTGAATGTGGAGGAAGCACTCTATTGCATGAGGAAGAAAGAGGTTCACTTACTATCAACGTCAAAGCTCCTATGATAAATGGTAAATTGTTAAGCCACAGTAACTCAACTATGTTTTCTCACATCTGTAACCTACAATTACATTACAGGCTGTGCTGCTAACACCTGTGTCAGTCAAGGATTAGCTTCTGCAGGAACACCTCTGTTGATAAGGGCAGTGACTAAGCTTTCTCTTATCAATAGCAACACGCGTATAAAGTGTATTTCATTAGAACGACTCATCTACGTTTTTCCTATATCCTAAGGAAAACACTATACACCTTTGTGGTTTGTTTTGGTTTTTCTATACAAAGCTGGAAAGTCTTCTTTCTTCTTAACAACTAATAAATCACCGAAATGCCATTTTCTGGTCTTGCACACTAAATTCTGTAGAGAACCTGGTAGCAGAATGCAATTTTGAAAGTGGCTAATAACTGGGGATCACTGTTAATTTGCAGAGCTTCCAGAAAGAATCAATGTAATACCTTTATAAAAATGTTTAATAAATAAAACCTGCAACCAGATGATCTCTGTCTTACATTCCTTCTACAGGTCTCTGTAGTATTTAAAAATAATAACCTGAAGCATTTCAACATAAAATATGCTATTATCCTCATAAGACAGACTTAACATTGCACATTTCACTGCTGGTCTAATGTGCTTAATTAATGGTTAGCAGAAATGCAAAATACTGAGTTTCAACATATAGAAGGATGGCAGACCATGGGATTTTTGGAAAAGAAGATACATGAACTAAACCACCTTAGCCTCAGTTTTCTCTACCAAAGTACAAAACTAGTAGGGAAAAAACCAAAAAACAAAAGTCACAAAAAAACGTGAGAAGGAAGCAGGAGATGGGATGAGTGACCAGCTACCCTGAAAAGGAGCTTTGATTTTTATTGTAGTACACACCTGAAACAGTCAAACCATCATCTTTCCCAACTCAAGACAGCTTCTACAGTGAGGATACTCATCAGTTTAAAAAAAAATAAATTACTTATCTTCAACATGAAGAACTGAGTTCAGCAATTGTAAGGAATAAATCAGCACAGGTAAATGTAAAGAGAAAAATGTAGCATAAAACCCACTACCTGCTCAACAGGCAGTAAGTTGGTAATACTAAATAAAAAGCCTAGCCTGCCACCAAGCCAAAGGACCTCACCTATTTCTACTACAATCAGTTAAAATGTAATTAAGAAGCCTCTGGGAACTATGTAAAGATACAGTAATTCTTCATCATAAGTTGCCTAACCTATTTAGTTGTATCTAACATAAAAGGCAACGTAATACTGGGTAGTTCCTGTATCTTGATTGAAAGGGAAGGGGAATAATCAGACTTTGCATTATCTGTCAGTGTCATTTGACCTGAAACTGACCGAAGTAAAGTGGGAGTGTTTCAGGTACATCATTGAAAGGTAGCTGAAAACCAGTGTTCAAATTCAAATTTTGCTGTGGTTTCACTTTACCATTCAGGCTTGCAAACACTCAAATTTATCAATGAAGCTGAAAACATGCCATACTCTGTAATGCTGGCAACAAAAGAATGGGACTGAAGCTGTCAGAAAAGGTACAGAATAATACTTCTTTTATGTCTCACGCAAGATTATGAAAGAACCAAATTATCCATTATTTAAACATTTCACACAGTATGCAATAATATGCATAAGAACTGAAATTCAAACAAGAATACAGAAGTTAAAACACAAGTTTTGATCTATCATCCTGAATGAAAAAGTAATCACTTCATACATACTAAAAGAAAAAGAAATTCTGAAAAATAGGAGCAGTAAAACATACTTACTTGGTGTGAAAGCAAATCTGTGCTTACATAATTCACAGTATTCTTTTCTGCTGTGTTTAAGCCACTGAACTAAGCTGCAATAAAAAGTGATCATATTAACACATGTTATATATCTCTCTGCCCTATCCCTCCACTAAGGAAAACACCAATTCTCTGTTTTCAAACATAATTCAGGATATTGGTACTGTCAAGCAGGACTTAAATTAGTACGTTCATTAAATCCATTTAGGCCATCAAGGAAGTTTGAAAAAGTAAAAAAAGGTAAGCTGACATACATAATTTACATCATTGATAAAGTAAATTCTTTAAGTACATTATTGATCAAAGCAGATATTCTGGCATGGACACCCATTAGTGACACCAGTTCTTATCAATACTTCAAGATATGACATATAGATGCACACAGCTAAGATTTAGAACTGTTGTATTTGTGAAAGAATGGCTACTAAAATACCATCAAAAGGAAATGTGTGCTATAGACTAGAACTAGAGTTTTCATTTCAGCACTTCCTGATAAAACACACACCTCAAACCACTAAAAAGTCCTAGGGTATTTTTATTTCTTGCTATGATTTTAGATGTTGTTTTTATTCACAGCTATAAGTGGGCAGAAAATGCCCCAACATACTAATTTTTCTGCTTAGTTTTCATAAAGCTGACATATGATCAGAACTGTAGTCCCAAACACAAGTAATTATCACTACTTTCTTTCCGTATATAATTAATAATTTTTTGTGAATTGTAATGAATCATTACGTAAAAAACATCAAACCCCCTAACACATTTCCACTGAAAATTGGATTTTTCTTACTAGTTAACCTGAAGACTCTGCAAGAAAATCCAATTTTCAGTGGAAATGTGTTAGGGGGTTTGATGTTTTTTACGTAATGATTCATTACAATTCACAAAAAATTATTAATTATATACGGAAAGAAAGTAGTGATAATTACTTGTGTTTGGGACTACAGTTCTGATCATATGTCAGCTTTATGAAAAATAGGAGCAGTAAAACATACTTACTTGGTGTGAAAGCAAATCTGTGCTTACATAATTCACAGTATTCTTTTCTGCTGTGTTTAAGCCACTGAACTAAGCTGCAATAAAAAGTGATCATATTAACACATGTTATATATCTCTCTGCCCTATCCCTCCACTAAGGAAAACACCAATTCTCTGTTTTCAAACATAATTCAGGATATTGGTACTGTCAAGCAGGACTTAAATTAGTACGTTCATTAAATCCATTTAGGCCATCAAGGAAGTTTGAAAAAGTAAAAAAAGGTAAGCTGACATACATAATTTACATCATTGATAAAGTAAATTCTTTAAGTACATTATTGATCAAAGCAGATATTCTGGCATGGGACACCCATTAGTGACACCAGTTCTTATCAATACTTCAAGATATGACATATAGATGCACACAGCTAAGATTTAGAACTGTTGTATTTGTGAAAGAATGGCTACTAAAATACCATCAAAAGGAAATGTGTGCTATAGACTAGAACTAGAGTTTTCATTTCAGCACTTCCTGATAAAACACACACCTCAAACCACTAAAAAGTCCTAGGGTATTTTTATTTCTTGCTATGATTTTAGATGTTGTTTTTATTCACAGCTATAAGTGGGCAGAAAATGCCCCAACATACTAATTTTTCTGCTTAGTTTTCATAAAGCTGACATATGATCAGAACTGTAGTCCCAAACACAAGTAATTATCACTACTTTCTTTCCGTATATAATTAATAATTTTTTGTGAATTGTAATGAATCATTACGTAAAAAACATCAAACCCCCTAACACATTTCCACTGAAAATTGGATTTTTCTTACTAGTTAACCTGAAGACTCTGCAAGTAGTGTTTTTAGAAACATGTTATTGTATTTTAATTTGAAAAAAAAAGTTAAGAAAGCTACAGGCACAGAACTCACCATTCCTGATGAATAAATTTAATACTGCCAGTACACACACATGGATGATAGAGGGGTTTCTCAGGAGTTCCTTCAGACCGACAGACTCTGCATATATCTGCTGACAAGGACAGAAAGCTTATTACACTACTGCTTAAAGAACTCAAATGTACAAGACAAATTATACAATTACATTCTAGAAACTTTGCCATGTAGCAAAATGAAGCCAGAATAAACTGGAAGAGGATGAAAGACAGATTTCATCAGATGCAGGAGAAAGACCAAGAGATGAACAGAAAAAACAACAAGAATGTTACTCGCTTGATCACGTTATAAAAACTCAAGACACGTCTTACAATATTTTCAAGATTTCCAGAGAACAGACACAGTTAAACTACAGGAGGAGGTGTTTTTTTGCCTAAAAAGTTATTGTTAAAACAACATACAAACCGTTAAGGATAATCTTCCTGAAAGTGGAGACTTAGAAACAGAAAAATTCAATCTGAATTTTGAACAAGTTAAACATACGCTTAGCAGAAGAGATTTAATAATGTCCAACAATGACTTATACAAGTCATTTGCTACTATTGAACCTAACGTGGATGTTTCTTTGGTGCTCTTGATTAAAAGGAAAAAACCCCATCATAATAGACATAGGTATTTTGTGAGTTTGCTACCCAAGTTGAATAAAGCCAACCATTTAGCAGTCTACTGTCTAGTCACAAAAGGGATTTTCTATTTCATAATTACTGTAACATTTTAATAGGTCCTGCACCTTCTTTATTCCCTATTTTTGATGTTTTCTTACAACTAAAGATGTTTTGTGGACAAAGAAGTGAGCGTAAATCCCTCCCTCTAAAGAACAGATATTTATTTTAATACCATTCAGTCAGCCACATGATTAAATAGAAATAAAAATCAAGTATTTTATCTGCTTATCGATAGATTCATGGTATCTTCCCTTTACTCCTCCCTTTATTTCTATTCAGGAAATGAACATAAAATGCCCATTTTTATAGCTTAGGATTTTCTCTTTTGTTGATTATTTCTGTATCAACCACCGCCCCACAAACCTGCAAGAGTATAACACATACATACCAGAGATCATTGTCAGAAAAATACTAACTGAAAGTACTGATGTAGGAATACTGCAAATATGCAATTTCAAGTCTGAGTCACCTATCTTTGTTCTTGGTCGAAATCTTCAAAGGTTAATGCTTTTCTACATAAAGTTCCAAAAGATACCAAAAATTAAATTATTTTTTCTAATAAAGAGGTCACAATATGACCATAAACATAGTTTACGCAGTATTAGAACAGTTTCTACACATAAAGCATAAGAATTCAAGTGATTCAAAAGGAAAAAACCCCACACAATTTCCTATCTATAAAAGTGATATTTGATTGAATTCACTCATGCAGCACAAAAACCTACAACTAACAGAAAGAGGTATTCAATATCACAGCAGTGATGCCACAAAGAGACATAAAGAGCACTTCTGTCACAGCCGTATTGAGCAACGACTTATCACTGCAAACATCAAGAGTCCCTGGTTTCTCTGCTGATAAGAATGACCAGAACTACTACTTCACCTAACAAATGATTCTTTTACCACAAAGAGCATTTCCAGATGGCTGCACAGGACAGGTCTCTTCAGCTGACAGGCGAGCTCTACCCACTCGCTGTGGCATGCCCACCTCCTCCTGCATTCTTTCCAACAGAGCTGTTCCATTACAGCAAGTTGACAACTTTGTACACTAGATTGGCCTCACAAAGCATAGGACAAGCGCTACGACCAGCACAGGAGACAGAATGTGAAACCAATGCTTTAAGGATACTCTCTGGCATGAAAACAAGTTAAAAGTACGCTGTTCCCTGAAAGATGCCCATTGCTCTCTGAATCTGCTCATTAATGGCCTGTTGACTCTCACAGCCAACTGTTCACTTATTCTGAAAACTGTTGGGAAAAAACATAATTTGCATTACTGAAAGCAAATTAATTCTGTATTTGAGAAAGGATTGCCTTTGTCAGTTTACTAAAATAAGTTAAACCTAAATTTTATTTTTTCAAAGGCTATGAGAATTTTGAGATATTTCTACTTGTTTTATAACTCCAAATTAACATATTATGAGTGTATTGGTCTGGGCTGTTAAGCAGCCAATAGCTTCAAATCAATAAACCCCACTGAGGGTCAACATGTAAAATTATGCACCTTATGACCTCTGCTGTGTTCAGAGGGAATTCCACCGTGCAATAGTCACTATTTTTCTATGTGTACACACACTTTGCATCCTGTTCTTCATGCACGTGTCTTGGAAAAAATGACCTTGAATAATACAGTTCCTTCCTGTTCCCCCTGAGTCTATGCCTATCACCTCTCTGAATTTCAACACTGGAATACTGAAAAGTGAAGATTATTTTATTTAGCAACAAACTGATTTAACTAGAAAGAACCAGAATTACCTCTCATCAGCAAAACATGGTATCTGGTGCTTTTGAGTGCTACAGAGAAGCAACTCTTAGATTCATCCTGAGGTGAAGTAGCTTCCACTTAGGTCTGACATTATGACCCTAAACTGCCTCTTATCTGAGCTCTCACCATCCAGTTCAGTTTGCTAACTCCACAAGACAATTCAGTCAAGCACGAAACCCATCAGTACCACAATGACCACAATATTGTTATCAGACTATCAATAGCTAGGAAAGTCCATCTGACACTGTGTAGCAGAAGCTGAGGCACACATTATTAGAGCATGGATTTTCTCTTCCTTAAGGCACTAACAGAGTCTTTGCTGCTGCTGGTGGTGTTTAAAGCTTTCTAACCTTGGGAAGCCTCTTTGGCCTTCTGGCAAGCGGCATGAAGGTCTAATAGCGGGAACTGAGGTTTGAAACTGTAGAAGAAGTTGTAACATTCTAGTGGTATTTATGGAAAGTGAGTATATAGACGAGTTACTTTCGCACTACTACACAGAGCTTTTGAAGGTAACATTGGCAAGACCACAATATAATATCTAAGCCTGCATATGTACGTGTGTTTATACATAAAAAAACCTCAGAAAAGTCCAAATTCTAAGTGTAGAGTTTAACACAAAGGTTTAGTTAAAGAAGACAATGCTTTAAGATGTAACTAACAACCCGCTTTTCTTTCTCTTCCTGGTCTTGCTGTTCACCTACTTAAGTCAGGTATGATCAAAGTCTACCACTGGTAACAGCCTCTAACAAATTATCAACTATGCTGTTTGAATTAAGTCCACTGAGACAGATTTACCAACTGCTGGAGTGGTGGAAAATCGGCTGGTTGTTTCTCAGTATCCACTTCCAAGACTGTGGAAATCCAAGTTTTCTGGCCAAGTGATCAGTTCACTTTGTTAATTTCATCAGTGTGACTATTGCTCTACAGAGTTGCAGCAAGCAGTTTTAAATGTTAGATTTTAAAGCCACTAATATTTTGATAAACCATCAGTGTTCATGAGTATTAAAGATGTCTACAGCACATTCCAAGGGACATTACTACAAAGGTGCTGTCTTATTCCATCCAGTGTTTCATGTTTTTCTACCCTTTTTTTTCCTTTTTAATCCTCTCAAGCTGGAAAATCAAGTGACACCAGACAAAAAGCTACATTCAAAATGATGCCAAAGCAACAAAAGCCAAGACACAAAACGCTTTCCTTGGAACTGCCTTGCTACTGCAATATGTTTGTCCCTATTGCTTAAGATGACAAACAAAGCTCTAATACTGCAATAAACACAGCACAACACACATGCTTTATTTATTTTTGTTTGTGCTACAATATGAGGTCCTGCTTTATGGAAGTTCTCCAGTATCATCCTGAACTAAGTAGTCCCTCACTGTACTCCCTCTCACTCTCTGGAGACATTCAAAACGCACCTGGAGGCGTTCCTGTGTAACCTGCTCTAGGTGACCCAGCCTTGGCAGGGGAGTTGGAGTAGATTATTTCCAGAGGTCCCTTCCAACCCTAACGATTTCTGTGATTATCCGAGCAGAGCAAAAGTGCTGACAAAACATATCCACATTTGATCTCAAGTAAAGCCCTTAAAAATGGAAAACCCCTTAAAAATAGAAACTACACACTCAAAAAAAAAAAACCCCAACCCCCCAAAAAACATGACCGTGATCTCTTTGACAGCTTCTTTTTTAAAAAGAACTTATCAGTCTACCGTAAAAGAGACAGAGAAACACGCCAGCTCCTGCATATTTCAATTTTTTCGAACAGATTTTCCAGCACACACAACAAAGTTAACCTTGCACAAGGAGCAGCAGCTGCTATCGCTATGCGGCCGAGAGCGCACATTTAAGCTCCGCTGGGTTACAGGCAGGGTGGGACAGGCTCGGCGGCCCGGAGGGGGCTCGGGGCAGTGCTCTCCCCGCCCCAGCGTGCGCACCCCGCCTGCCGCCGCTTTACGCCCCCCAGCCCCCACTTTCCCCGAGCAAAACCGCAGCCTCCGGCGGGCCCCGGTGTCCAGGTGCCCCGGTGCGGCCCATCCCAGCCCCGCTCCCGGTGTTCCCACAGCACCGCCTCCCCTTCCCTCCCCCCGCGATCCCCGGTGTTATGTAAGGGGCGCCGCGCGCGCCGCCTCACGCACTGGCTCCCCTGGCCCGGCCCGGCCCGGCCCGAACCCCGCGGGCCCGGCCCGGCGGGGAGCGGGGCCCGGGCACCTGCAGCCCCGGGACGCGAGAACCCCCTCGGGCGCTGACAGCCCCCCGCCCGCCCAGCGGGCCCAGCGACGCCCTCCCTGCCCCGGCCCTCCGCCCTTGGAGGGAGGCTGCCCCGGCAGAGCCCCCGCCCGGGGGGTCGCGGCACCGGGCGATCGCGATACCTTCCTCGGCGGTCTCCATCTTGCCGGGCTGACGCAGCGCCGGGCGGGCGGGTGGTGTGAGCGCGGGGGGCGGGGCCGCGCGGAGCGGACGGACCGGCGGCGCCGGTGGGGACAGAGCGCCGCGCCCGCCCGCCGCGCGCACCCCCTGCCGGCCGCGGGGACAGCGGGAGGCCCGGGAGCGGGGCCGGAGCGGGGCCGGGCCGCACCGGCCCTCGGGCAGCCCCGTCGTCGCGGGACTGACCCGCTCTGAATCACGGAATCACGGAGTCAATTAGGTTGGAAAAGACCTCTGAGATCATCGAGTCCGACCGATGACCGAACACCACCTTGTCAACGAGACTGTGTCTCCGAGTGCCACGTCCAGTCTTTCCTTAAACAGCTCCAGGGTCGGTGACTCCACCACCTCCCTAGGCAGCCCACCCCAACGCCTACTCACTGTTACTGTGAAGACATTCTTCCTAATGTCCAACCTGAACCTCCCCTGGCACAGCTTAAGACTGTGTGCTCTTATCCTGTTTCTTGTTGCCTGGGAGAAGAGGCCGACCCCCACCTGGCTACAACCTCCTTTCAGGGAGTTTAGAGAGCGATAAGGTCCCCCTCGAGCCTCCTCTTCTCCAAGCTAAACAACTCCAGCTCCCTCAGCTGCTCCTCATCAGAATTGTACTCCAGACCCTTCACCAGCTTCGTTGCCCTTTTCCAGACCTGCTCCAGCACCTCAACCTCAATTCTTGAATTGAAGGCCCCAGAACTGGACACAGCATTCGAGGTGCAGCCCCATCAGTGCCAAGTACAGGGGAAGTATCACTGCCCTGGTTTTGCTGGTCACACTCTTTCTGATACAAGCCAGGGTGCCATTCGCCTTCTTGCCCACCTGGCCACACTGCTGCCTCGTGTTCAGTCTCTGTTGATCAGCATCCCAAGGTCCTTTTCTGCTGGGCAGCTTTCCAGTCACTGTGCCCCCAGCCTGTAGCACTGCATGGGGTTATTGTGATCAAAGTAAAGGACCTGGCATTTGGTCTTGAACCTCTGTCAGCTCCCGGCCCTGCCGCTGTGGGCAGAAGTGGAATCAGGGTGGTGGGACAGGGTGGCCGGCAGCTGGGTCCATGCTAAGGGCAGCAGCCGTAGCGGGGAAGAGCATGGGAGTCAGACAAAATGTAGCCAGAATTGGTTCTGGATTCTACTCCAAGGTCAAAGAGAAACACTGCCTTCCTGGATGAAGTCAACCAGGCTTTTGGGACAGTCAGTGTTCCAGGGATCAGGAATGTGTAAGCAGCCCTAGAAACAGCCCTCCTTATCCTCCTCTTCCTCAGGGGCAAGTGGTTACCTGTGTTCTTCTTCAAATCCCAGCTCGCCTTTCACAGCCAGAACTTTCCCAGAGAACTAATAAACAGTTCAGTAAAGCACAAAATCTCTCTTAGCTTAATCATTTATGTTTTCAGGTCTTGCTGGCCTAAACAGCTGAGGCAGCATGCATTAAAACTTTGTACTCTTCCATGTGCACAGAAGGCTGTAGGTCAGTCTCTGGTGAGCTGGCAGGAACATTGTTAAGGAAGAAAACAATCTAAAACATTCAGGATAAAGAGGAATTCTATACTGATGAAATGTATGCATGTATTGGTTTAGGTTTCCATTGTGGCAGATGTTTTAACCCCTCTAATTGATTAACAAGTCATAGCAACTTTCAGCTCTCTTTACCATATGACCCTTTGTATCCAGCCAGTCATTAAATCCTTTGCATTAAGCCTTTGGCCATCGGGTCAGCAGCAGAGTGGATGGTAGTTCAAGTCTGGACTTGGAGTGCAGAGATGGCACATGCCCAAGCTGCAATTGTATAACTCTATTTTCCTAAACTGTAATCACGTTAGTACCTTCAAGATTATCTCCTTCAGCCTAGTGGAGTATATGATGCTGGCCTGTGCAAGCAAAAAAAATTAAGGAAAAAGTGAAGGTTTTATGTGGCTCTCCACTAGCTGTATAATTGCAGGAAATTCCTGCAATAAAACACATGTAAGCTATGCTACCATACCCAGCTCTTCTGTGTCCTCCCTCTCAGGAAGGCAAGGTGGAAAAATGCCCACCTATAACTTAAAAAAAAAAATCCTTTTATTTTAAAAATAGGATCATTTTTATGTCAACAAATTATCTTGGCCTATTAAAAAAGTGCCAGCATAGTACTGAGGATATGAGAAATGCTGTAATATTAATTTTGTCTGAACAAGGAAAAATTGATGGAAAAAATAGATGAAAAAGCAAAGAAATGGGACACTTTAGTTTCCATGTACATTTGTAATTCCCACTCTTTATTTCCTAGAAATGTAACCATTATTAGTTAGTTTATTGTTACTCTGCTGCAATAAATATAAATTAAATGTCATATAGAAGACTCTAAATTGTAATTCACATTCAAAAGGCCATGACAAGATTAATGTATGTAATTCTCCAGTTTTGGTCTCTCATGTTAGGCTTCTTTAAATTAGGTGAAAGCTTTTGAAAGGAGCCGCTGTATGTTACCAGTCAATAATTTCATTCCTGTCTGTATCTGTCTATTCAGCCATTTAAATTACCTAAAAATCATTACATATCTACCATCTTCTCAGCATTTAGAATTAATCCCAACATTTTGTTCTTACTCAGTGTTTCATATGGGCTACAAAATAGCTTACCAGTAAATGTGAGTTGAAGGCAGGCCATTATAATTTAAACACACAAAAAAATATAGTATTTTACTGTAAGTTAAATTAAATGAAATCTGTCTCAACCTTCTTGGTAGTTTTGGTGAACATATTATTAATCCTCATCTATTTAGTAATATTTTAGGTGTTATTTGCGTAAGAAATACCCATGGCTTAATTGGCCCTTATTTTTAGTACAGAGAAATATGTTGGAAGGTTGTTATCAGCTTCAGACTCTCAACAAAGTCAAGAATTCATGACAAAAGGCACTGAACACATATACTGGGGAAAAAAAAAATCTCTACTCCTTTTAAGTTATTATATGGATAATGGAGGAAATATGGTAATTTTACAGGTGGAAACCGAAGACAGTTATAGATGTAAACCCAAATCACAGAAAGTTATGGCAAAAGGAAAGGCATATTTACCGTGGATAGGAAGAGTGGAAAAAAGACAAGATTCTTTTGAATGTGGTTTTATTTTGATAAAATGTTTTGGTTTTGTAACATTTATATGCTTACATAATGCATTTTAATTCAAAAGTTCTCTTAAAAGAATACAAAATAAATATTGCAAAATTAAAGCTACCCACCTTTTGTACTATGACATTTCCATCTTTCTTCACATTTTAAAATGGCTTCATAAAAGTGATTCCCTTATATTTTTAGTATTATTTTGAAAGTTCGAAGTATTGAAAAAGCCAAACAACAAAAGATGCTGCTTTTCAGTTTTTATTTAGATGAACATTTCAAAACACATTTAGTTTCTTAATTGGTTGTTTGGGGTTTTTTTCAGTGTTGTCCTAGTTTTTTCCCTCAGCTGTTCACCTTGCTCTCACTGCAAAATGGGTTCAGCTGGTTATGAACAGCAACTTGCAGAGAAATGTGGAAAACATAATGGGTTATCTTAAGGAAAACCAAATGGATGTCAGCTTATCTTGAATAATCAGGCAGTATTTGGAGTGAACATTTGTCTGGTTGCTAAATGATGCACCACTGCCAGGGAGGCCTAGAGCTTCCATGGCAGGAGAAAAACTGTTAGGGCAGGCACTCATGTAGCACAAAGTACATCCCGTAGAAAATTAGCCTGACACAATTAGAAAGCACAGAGGTCTGCAGACTACAAAAACATGGCAAAAGCCACTGTTAGCCTGGGTCTTCCCTATGCACTGCAGGGCCTTTAGAGGACATGCTTCCTGACCACTGGCTGCTTTGCCATGACAGCTCATGAACCATCCTTAACCAGCAGGCAGCTGCTGTGGCAGCAGGTTCTTGGCATGAAGATGGAGAGATGTAGTCTCGCATGTACTGTGTGTGCAATAACATTTACCCCTGCACCAGGAGGATGGCCCAGGCTGCTGTACTGGCTCTAAATACTGACTCTGAAGCCTCAGAACACGAAGTACTGACCAGCGTGTTTCCTTTCAGATGGTGTTCGCTTCTTACCAAACCTGGGCTATGAATAACAGCTACCAGAGGAATCAAACCTCCTGAATGAAAATGTGACTTGTGACTCATGTTCTGTGCACCTACTGTGTGCTATAAAATGTGTAGCATTACTGCACTGAATATAAATTTAGGGATGCATGTAATGGCTCAGCACCATCAGACACAAACATGATATAAGCTCCAGACCTGCTTATTTTAAAAACTGTTTCTGAGGAGATGCTTGACTATACACTGGGGTTTGTTCTAAGGATTATTAATATTTCAACCAAAAAAGAAACTGTACCCACTAGTATTTTAAGTGAGAGGTGAGGTCTAATACTATCAGAGAACTTACTGGTTTATAAGTCTGACTGAGAAGACAATCAAGGCTGTTTGTACATATCTAGATTTCAAGAAGCTTGGTGATACTTGGATGATTGACACATATAATTTCAATGCAGTAAAGAAGTATTTGCAGAACTTCATGGCTTTTCTCAAGATCTGCAGAATGCGCATCACCAAAATACATTTCTTAAATGCAGCAGGGATCTTTTCATATGTATTAGTTACAGTGGATTTTCTGTTTAAAACATAGACCCTACCAACTTGGCTTGGATCCCGCTGTCATGCTGAGAATGGAGCCAGTGGCTGTTATTAATCTACTGAGGATTTAGAGCTTTGTGGCTGCAGTTACTTGATGGAGGACTTCTGCATTCAGAACAACAACAACAGGGTGTATTTGTCTTCTGGAATATCTCATTCCTAAAACTGTAATATCCTTTGAAGCGTATGGTTCTTTACCTAGAAGACTTTCATCATCTCCAAGTGAACCTTTTGGACAGTTAGATATTTGTATCATTAGATTAGAATGATATGTTTTTTTCATACTTCTAGAACCTTGTTCTCCTTGGTAATAGAGGGTGTGATGTGAAACGTTACTATTGTCAAGTGACTGCTTGTAAGTGCTTCTGAGGACATGTTGGCTCTTGTGTCTTTAAAAATCCATGAAAACATCCTTACACATGACAGCAATTAGGGATTATCCTCAGTATTAACAGGAACAATCTTTTTTTGCCAGAAACCTTTATCTTGACCTTCCAGATGTTATTGAAGGTTATGACTGCCAATCAAATTAAATTGAGCTTCTCGGGGCAGGGTTCATTTCTACTTCATTTAAAACCATGAGTGTTGCCAAAAACCAGAATGTGTTTGTTGGGGAGAGTGATCCACATAGCCACTATACAGGTACTTTATGTAACAACATCTGTGTTACTACCTCTGCTTCTGCTGCACTGACTAGGAAAGAAGTACAGAAGGCCTTAGAGTTCTAATGATTTGTCATTACTTTTTGTCAAATGTTTGCAGCAACAGGAAATAGGGGAAAGTGAGCTATGATCTAAAGGTCAGAGTTATTACAGGTTGTTCAGAGTCAATGACCTCTGTTTTATGAGGTTGTCTGATTTCTCTACTAACTTCTATTTCACTGTAGCTTGCACAATGTGAATCTGGGCATAACCCGCAGCTTTTGCTTGTTTCGCTGTGGCAATAATTATTTGCTGGGTGTACTGCCTTCAATGCAGGGTCAGAGAATACAGTGAAGAAACCACTTAAATGCTTTTGATGTCTAAGCAAAATGCTTGGCTCACTAAAGTAGATTTTCAGTTGGATGACTGACATGGAATGTCACTCATTTATTACTCAAAAGCTATATTTTCTTCACTGTTCTTTGTGGATCAATTAAAAATTTCATTACACTAATTTTTTAATGCAGTCATGATGTAAGATGGGCCTCTGCCAGGGCTTCAGCCTGTTTAAAGGTCCTAAAGACCTATGTCACAAACATGATGATACACACAGAATTGGCAGTACATGGTATTTCTTTTTCATGGCCTTGTCTTCAGAGTGTCTGAAGACTATTTAAGCAGCTCAGCTCAGCATGCCCGTTCATGAGATTCTGAGAACAAGCTTGTTTGGAATCTGTCCTTTTCAATGGAGAAATCTGGGAAAGTTCCTATTTTAAAAGTTAGTATCTAGTTTATCCCTGTTTAAGATGGAAGAGTCTTCTGAGAGCCTGTATTTGCTGGTTCACTACCATCTGAACCCTGAGAGCAGAGATGGCTTGGACTAAATTTTCCAGTCAGGACTTTCATATTCAGGATTGGCAAATTTGGTTGTCGTCTTTTGCTTTTCTGTGGATCCCCAAGTTTATTTTCACTCCTCCTTTTCCCTTTTATCCTACTGCTCTTCTACAGGAAGGAAATAAGCAGTCTTCAAATTATTTATAGGTTCTTGAGGGGTTGCATTGTCTCTGCTTTCCTTACACAATCCTGGTCCCCCTGAGCCAAGTTCCTGATCCTGCTTCTATAGAAGAGCAGAGAAGAATTTTATACAGTAAAAGGCAGGGAGTTTTCCAGGAGGCCTGAATCTCACAGTAGCTTCAAGGAAAGCAAAGGCTCACGTACAATTCTCTTTCTCCCTCAAATTCACTCCTAATGGGGGTAAACTGAAGCCTGACAAATAGAGTTTCTTCTCTTGACATGGATACTACCATGCAAGAGTTCAGGAAGAACAGCTAGGAGCTGGACAGATGCATGGTGGAAAGGATTGTGGCCAATAGCATGGTCAAGATGAGTATGGCAAGTCAGGAGGGGTGTGCATACAGGTGACTGAGAGGGGCTAGGAGAGAGACTAGAAGAAGTTGCCCAGAGAAGTTGCAGATGCTCCATCCCTGGAATTGTTCAGGGCCAGGCTGGATGGGGCTCTGAACAATCTGTTCTAGTGGTATGTGTCCTTGCCCATGGCAGGGGGGCTGGAACTAGATGGTCTTCTAACCCAAACCATTCTAGGAGTCTATGAAGTAAAAAAAAAATTATAATAGGGAGAGATCCTTGAAAACAGGGGAAAGGGATGTGTCACAATTATCTTCAAGACAAAAGAAGAGAATCCAGGGAACTACACATCAGCCAGCCTAATCTCAGCCTACAGGAAGATTATGGAACGTGCAGTGAAAGAGCCTCATGGCAACAGAGACCCGGAGACCAGGAGCAGGAGCATGGACTGATCCAGAGAGGTGACAGAGCTCCATGTGTGCCACCAGAGGGCACCTCTGCTCCAGGCCCAGGAGGCGGCACTGAGAAGGGGGCAGAGGAGGTGGAGCATCTCTGTGGTCTGCAGTGGCCAGCCAGGCAGGGATCATGGTGGTTTGCACCCATTTGGGGTCATCAGCCAGTTTGATGGGCCATGAAATGAGCAGCTGCTGATGTTGGGATACTGTTTGCCTTGAATGCTGCTACCTTATGAAGAAAGACTTTTATCTGAGGAGCCCCAGTACATTTCCAGGTGTCTGAAGCCTTCAACATTTGAAACAGCATCCTGCACAGCTGCCCTGCACCTTGCCAGTACTGGTGGCAGCTGAATGACTGAGTCACAAGGGGCTGCCAATCTTCTGTCTTGCCTCAGGCTGCCATATATTCACTAGAATAATCCCCAGATCATATCCCATGACTGCCAGAATCCCTTGTGCTGGGGTCAGTCATCCACTATGCTCAGCTGGGACTGGAGGTGGTTGGGCAGAAAAATGTGGGAACTTTGGGCTTCCACCACAAGCACTGGGGCGATGTGCCAGTGGCTGATGGTTTCTGTCCCCAGTCAGCTGCAGGAAGTGCTGCACTCCTTGAGCCCCACCGGGGACCAGTCCCAGCTTCTGCACAAGGGACTGGCCCTTGTCCCTCTGTTCAGAGTGATGTGGGGAAGAATATGCCCCTTGCCTTATTGAAGAGGATCCAGGAAGAGGTCACTGTCACCCCAATGACATTCTGAGCTCTAAATCTGGGAAATTCTGGGCAAAATGCTAACAGCTAAAATGTCCTGTTGACAGTATCAAGCAGTCTGAAGCCAAGAGGAAAGAGACTGGCTTTAGCTCCCCACCAGGAAGGAGGTAGGGGGTAGGGATGGGTGTGGGAGTGTTTCAGCACTGACACACCAAATGGTCTCACATGACGAGCCTGTTGTGTGAGCCTGGCCATAAAGGATGGGAGATGGCTTGGCAGCATGTCAGCACAGCTCTACTGAGCAGTGTGCATGTGTGAATTGATGTGTTCTCACCAGCAGCCTTTACCTTGCAATAACAGGGGGAATTCCAAGAGGCCAAGAGAGGTGACCAGAGCTCTCTAGTTCATCTGATCAATGGGGATTTGTGAATGTAGGTGAATTGACAATCTGTACAGAAAGAACTTGTGCTTAGTTTTCTGCTTGGATATTGGATCAATTTCGGATAAGCTGTCACAACCCAAAAAAAAAGTTGAATTTAAATTTTCTCCAAAAGACACAGAGAAGAAAAGCAATAAAGACCTCTTTCTGGTTTTGAAAACCCATATTTATAATATGCAGAGCAACAAACCATTTGCTAAAATGTAATTACGGTTCAGTGACTTTTTCATTTATTTTTTCCTTGCAGTTTCCCTACCTGCTATATTCCAGTTGCTGTCTGTCAGTTTCTCAGAGGTATTTGCTAATGTTCTGCACTTTAGTATCACATATAATCATGGACAATGAGATTCTTTGCCTACTCATTTTCAGTTATTTAATATGACCATATTTTAATGAAAGTTGGAAACCAAAAGTTATAAATGCTCACCCACCTGGATCCATTGTACTTAGAAAATTGCCATACATATTTAGTGGTGTGCTCATGGACTAATGAAAGTTCCTTCTGGAATCCAGGGAATAAAGTGAGTGGGGCTTTGGGAAAATATTGTCTATTGTAGGACTCACACCTGTACTGACTTGGCTCTTCTGAGCTTGGCTTGAACTTGGCTTCTTCTTCAGCCTCTCAATCATGTTTGAGATGGAGATAACAAACTGCAAAACTCTCTATATTTCTTAGTTTCATAGCAAAAATCAGAAAAAATATATTTTCTTCTGCATAAAATTTGCATTTAAGATAAAGAGAAAGCCATTTAATCGAGAGACATTTAGTACAAGAGAAAAGAAAGTTACAAGTGTGACGAGGGGTTTATAATCATTGATTTTCAACTGCTATTGGGAGAACACAGAAAGAAGAGTTTCTTCAGAAGATACCATACCTCAAGAATATGAAGAATTCCTAAAAGCCTTTTAAAGAAATTTGCAGATTCTCTGGGAGGTTTCCAGGACTGCCAGTAGTTCAGCTGCCTGAAAGATGAACATAAACACACAAAAAATTACTCTGAAGCGTACTCAGGTGAAACACACAGGATCTAGTTTGAATTTAGGGAAGCCAGTTGCTTCCCCAACTTCACAAAATCTTTTTATCCCATCAAAGCGGGAAACATAAAACAGGCCTCTTAACAAACCTAGGTTTTAACAGCATTTTGAGAGGTAAACAAGAGCCTTAATTACTATGCCAGGGCAGGAGCCTGCTTAATTTCTGACTTTCTGTTTGCATAATTCACAAGTTCACTGAGGAATGTGCAGTTTCATTGCTGTTCTTCTGCTTCATGCTTAACTGTTTGCTCTCAATTCATGATATGTAGTTGTCCCTGGGAATTTGTTTAGCACTCAGAGATTTAAGTTTGAAAATATTGGCATTTATATCTTTTCTCACAGGAAAGAACTTATCACAATTTCTGCGTAATATACAGAAATGGTTTTGCTCTGCTAAACTATGGATTTTAATTCTGAGGAACTGAGATTAGCTAGATGTGGGGTTTTTTTTAGAATAAATGCATATCATCAGAAAAATCCACATAATTACAATTCAGTTTTCATGACACTTTTGAAGAAATTTCAGGGGAAGAGATCTGCAGCAGGCACCAATTTCTACTTAAAACCAGAGAGGAAGTGTTGGAGTAGCTAACAGTCTTGGAATAAGAGGAATCAGGTTTCTGGTTGTGGCTCACATGAAAACAGAAGTGGCTGCACAAAGGCAGGGTCTCCCAGAGAAGATAGAGGGTAAGCAGTAGCCATGTGGGAGTGGCAGTTTCTGCACGAATGAGCATGGTGGAGCAGTAGCTTGAGCATGGATCTCTCTCCCAGCATATTTATGTCAAATCTTCAAGGCCACACTGAGGACATATGTCTTGGATAGAAACTCCAAGGTCCTTCTTTGAGAACCAGCCTATCCAAAACTTCCCTCCACAACATTATTCCTGTCTCCTTTATATCTGAATTTTGTCTTTTGTATGGGCATTCAGACAAATGCTTCCCATTAATGTCAGTCTATTATTTTCTCATGAGAAAGAGTATGTGATGGTAGACACACACTGTGAATTCCTTCTGCAGAGAAGATTGCTAATTTCTCTTTTTTCTCTCCCTCTCTATCCAGAAAATAAGCCAGAAGATGATACACACCCTGGAGAACTTTTTCATCATTTATATCTGGGCTTATGAAAAGATTTATACATGAAGAAAAGAAACTCACTGAGGTCTGGCTTGGTAGAAGCAAGTGGTGATTTCACTCAACAAAAAAAGGATCTCAGCACCCCAGGCTGAGATCAAGTCAGGAGATCTGGGGAAGCTTATAATCTGTGGTCCAGACTGCTGGTCTCTGAAGAGGTGGGTGACTGGGAATTTGATTCTAGCATGGGGTTTCAGGTTTGGGCAGTTTTTTCCTCCTAAACCAGGAGAACAGGCTGTAATGAATGGATGAGCTTGTCTTGAGGCCTGAGCTCCAGCTCAAGACGGATCTCTGGAAGGGACCTGCCTTATGGTAGCTGCTGTGTCTAGTACAGACGGGCTATCATCTCTGCAGCTTCCTGGGAAATAAAGGGAAATCAGAGCTCCTTAGAGACCAACCATGTGAAGGACTGAATAAGATGGCCCTAAGCATTTAATCTCATGGCCTACAACTTCTCAGCTCTCTGAGATCCCATTGTCATTCTATTAGGAAACTGAGGTCCATTTGTTTCAGACCAGAAGGAAGCAGCAATGCTGGAAATTGTCATCTCTGGAAGTGCTAATGTCAGCCCTTTAGAGTAAATCTGGCCAGGCCTTGGAGTTTCCTGCTTAAGCTCATGCTTTTTCCTTGGTGAAACCTCCAGTCTGAAACTTGCTAGTTCACAAATGAGCTGTGGAAGAGCGAGCTTTGGAGTTCACTCTTGGCACAGCTGCTTCAGCATAAACAGCACTTGCAAAAGTTTGAACTGGGGGGGCAAGGGGAGATAATCTCTTCCACACCATGATGTTTGATGCCACATGAAGCAGACATCCTCTCTGAACCTGACAGAGTGGGCAGTGACTGCAGTCTTGTTGGCCTGCCTGGCCCAAGCATTCCCTTCCACACGAAATGCACGTTGCCTGTGGGTCTGCCTGTGCCTGCCCTGGGCAGTGGTGGGCAGGATTCACTCGGGCGACTGGCCTCTTCTCTGTCTGGACCCCTTTGGTCTTCTGACATGCTCTATTATGTGTTTACTCCAGCTCAATGACTCTTGGAAACTCATTTCTTTTCAACTGGCACGGACTGTAGGATACATGCACTTACTCCCAGCACAGACTCAACTGCAGGATTACTGTAAAATGTAAATTTTTTTTCTGCTATGCCAAAGCTCATTATTTAGTTTTAGAAAAAGAGTAAGACAGGTGCTCTCTGCAAACATATTTAATAAAGTCCCTTGATTGCTCCAAATTGATTTATGTATGGTAATTGTCTTGTTATATAATTAGAAGCTCTTATATATACTTTCCTTAAACTTATTGCTTTGATGTTGCACTTGGGCGTCTGTATTACTTTGTGGGATACAGTCCAAAGCTGCCTGGGTACAGTCCAAGATTACTAATGCATAGGCATATTTGCAAAATAGGACTTTTAAAGTTGAGCAAACATGGGTAAAAGTTTTTCTTCCTGACACTTTGTATAAAGTTTTGGAGTTTAAAACACTGATTTAGTATAGTAATTTTTGCCAGATTTATTCAGTAATCACTGATAGTAGTAAACAGTTCCCCTTTTTCCAGTTAGGGAAAAAAACTCCTAAATGTTCATCTAGAAGATGTATAACCTGTTGGGGAATCATATGTAAGTGGAAAATTTGGGGTCCTCTTGGCTTTAAAAAGGATATTTTGGAAACTCTCAGCCAAATCGAAGTGTTCAAGTGCACACTGGGAGTTTACAGAGGAGAAGTCAGATTTCTACTCATGGAAGCTGCCTCTTCTGAAAAGTGGGATAAATTCTATGGGCACAGGGTGCAGCCTTTTGCCCAGGGCAACCTATATGTACTGAAGACTGAAATAGTGCTTACATCTCAGTGCAAACATGGCCCAAATTACAAGCAAACAAAATTACCTCCTTCTAGTTGATTCATCCCAGAAAGTTCCTGAAATATAAAATAAGCATTAGATGAGTTTTGTATGAGACAGCATATACCAAACAAAGAAACAGAGGGAAAAAAAGAAGAAGAAAAAAAGAATTATGCCCTGGAGAAAACAGACCAAATATATATATCTTTTTAAATCAATATTTTATGGGGAAAATTCTGCATACAAGATTCAGTTTCAATGACTGAATCTATGGAATGAATTCATCCTTGAAAGTAATAATATGAATGGTGGATAACTGAAAGAAAAAAAGAGGTATGTTTTAGTAATTTCTGGATTGCTTTTTTTAGAGAAGAAGACAAAATATTTGGTAAGAAAAACCAATAGACATATTCTTAAATCATACACAAAATAGGTGTTCAGTTTTTTAGTGAAGGAAATCAGCTCTTAGTCCATGCAAAAATACTCTTGATTCTGTTGTCTTTCTCGTGTCTGCATATATAGTGTTCAGGGAAAAACTGATGCTGGGATGCCTTTAATCTGGGATGCCTATTTTGGAGCCATTGTTATTTCCCTATATATAGCTATTAATATTCATTATTATTTGGAATCATTTGCTTTTACTGAAATTCCATTAAAAGTGTTTGTTACTAAGGTGACGAGCTACTGAATAACCTAGAAACACCTAGGCAGTGTTAGGTAATTTTAATATGCCTCTTTGCATGTCACCCACAATATTAGAATAGTTTTCCTGTTATTGCTTTGGCATAATTAAAGTTATACTCCACCCTTTTTCAATAAAGTTCACAAAGCACACCCTCTGAAATCCCACAGGCTCTTTCAGCAGAAATAGGAAATTTGAGAATAATGCAATTTATTTTTAGATAAAAATTAATCCAATCCAGACATGAGAAACCCAGAAGCTATTGGGTCAACCAGTTCTATGTTGCCAACAAGCAAACATACCTATTGAAAACTATAATTTGCAGATCATCCTCCTGCCCCTGTGGTCAAAGCCATACTTTGGATTTTAGGCAGATAAGTACTTGTATGCTCTAAGACCTGATCCCCTCCAGAAAACCCCAGAACATTCAGAGGGATATTAGAAGGGATAACCAGAAACCAGTTGATGCCAGTGGCTTCAAATAACTTCCAGAAATGGAGTGAAGTGGAAAGCCAGGAGAAGGGGAGGATGCAAGGGGGAGATGGCCAAAATGGGAGGGATGATGACAAACTGAGTCTCTTGTTTTTCAGCAGCTAATAAAATCACAAGGGAGTGGAAGCATGGTGAGAGATGCAAAAATTTTATAGTGAAGAAGCAGCAATCGCCCTGGCCTGGGTCCTGGTGCCCTGTGAGGAGCAGCGGGTGCTCTGATCAGTGCGGGGAACATGGCCATGCCTGCCGGTGAGGCATCAGATGAAGCAGATAAGGTTACTCCCACAGAGGACAGACTTCGGAGCCTTTCTGCTTAGACACATGAAAGCATGGGAAAGAGCAGGGATACAGTTCACAACTAATCAGATCAGAGGATTCCTTGGAGAATTTTTGTAATGCTCCAGGCAAAGGCAGCCACAAACTCTAGAGTACCATGCTAGGTAGATGGTAAAGAACAAAATCATAAGTGTGAGAGTAGTTTTCACTGATGACAGGGAAAGTATCTGTACATGTAAACCTCCTGCCAAGCCTTGACTTGCAATAAGAAGAGCTGGCCTGATTTCCAAGGGTCTTCATTCAA
>NW_026991031.1:0-27151 GCF_036250125.1 Pseudopipra pipra
TCACCCATTACTAATAATTATTAGCATTGTGTCCCCAGTTCCATATCCTTCACTGGCAGTTTAAGTCCCAGGGAGGAGGTTCCCAGTGGATCAATCATGTTCATGTAGCGTTCACCGCGGTGCTTGGCCAAGAATGGACCCCAGTCAGGCTGTGGGGAGCACACCAGCTTGAGTCGCTGCCACATGGGGGAGAGAAAAGAGAGTCTCATTTAATGCTATAGAGCAGAATTACAATGCAGAAGAAACAAGGATAAGCTCATTTAAGATTATTGATGATGGCCCTGCAATGCTCAGCGTTTGTTTTGCACAAAGTTTTCAAGATTAATAGAAGATAAGGTGCCCAGATTTTAATTATGCATTCTCCCCCACACCATATGAGGGGAGCTCAGAACCACTGCTGCAGATTGCAAAGCTCTCTTACTGAAGGACATGTGCACAATTACTTAGCCCAGTGGTCTAAGCACTGGGTAACTGCATTAAAATAATTGGATTTCTGTTTAGCATATTTCCCAAAAGTATACAGATGACCAAAAAGTAGGACATCACTATGAATGAACAAAGATTTTAATTTTGAGATGTTTCATTTCTATCTGCAGGAAAAAGAAAGAGGAGAATGCTAACCTGGCAAACAACAAAAATTTTCTAATCTTTCCGCTGATTTCCTTATTGAATATATAATTTGATCGGTGCATTCAGAGATAAAAAGGAAAGAAAACATATTTCTGATGACTTAAGAGGGAACAATTATATGTTTATTACCTAATAAAGTGGATCAGACCTCTCTATCAGTTATTTTAATCTCTGCTTAATTACCAGTTTGCAACTCTTACCTCCCAAATCAACCATAATAATTTTATGCAACAGACCCAGTATTGAGGAAATATCAGGGTACAGCTGAAATAGCTTCAGCAAAAGCCCCTTCAAAACAGATCCAACTCTTGGGTGTTCCTTTGGGTGCACAACTGGAGGGATAGTAAGAAAAGCACCCTAGTTTTGTGGCAATATATATGCCAGTGTGACACATTAGAAGTTTTGAAGGAGAACAATTTTCTCAGTGAGAGGAGCTCATGAGACAATGAACAAGTAAATCTAATTCCACATTAGCTCATTCCCAAAAGGAGTAGTTGTCTCCTGACCTGTGCACTCCAATGTGCTCTACACAAGGGCTGAATGGCCCTTTAGAGAAGTGACCTGCTACAAACCGTGTGCCTGGATGCCTTCCCTGGGGTGTCCCACCACTATGAAAATTCCTCTCCCATGAAATTCTTTTGCTCTATGGGAAGCAGAGTCTTGGTCTTGTCCCTTAGGCATGTGTAGTGTGGCATATTGAGAGACCAAAAAGATGATGCTCTTTTAGTACACTTTCTCTCCTTTTCATTTTTGAAGCATAAAACAGCCCCGATGGGTTTTGCAGGAAAGCTGAACTGCAAAAGCGGCTACGGAAAGGGGAGAGAGCGTCTGTTCCTTCTCCCAGGGAGAGAACAGCACAAGCAGCATGCAGTGACAAGAAGACAGAGCTGAGAAAGCCTCAAAGACCTCAGATAAGAGCATTGAGCTTCCTCAGAAGACATGGTGAGGACAATAATGGGATGAAACGCCAATATGAGAAAGGCATTGCTGTACCACACCCTGCAAGGAACCGAGGAGCCTACAGGAAAGGGACAGGGTATGATGGGGGTGGCAGGCAGAGACAAGGCACAGAGATGGAGAGCAGAAGGTGATCACCACATTTCTGGAGCAGTGGGGGGAAGTGTCAGGAATCTGATTTGCAAAATAAACAGGTTAAGCAGGGTAAAAATAAAGTGCCAGCTGGAATTATTCTAAGCCCAGGTGCCAGGAGGGATCAGCTTATTCAAGAAAAATAAAGAGATGAAGAAGGGTAAAGCAAAGATTGCCAGCTAGGTTTTATAATGAGTAGTTTGAGATGTAGAGCAGGAGGTCTCTTCATATATTTTATTCCTGCGAGTGGCGCAACCTCCTGAAGCACATCCTGGATGACTCCAGAACCCAACCCTCCCACACTTTGCAAACAGGCAGCTCCTGATTGACATCTCCTAGTGCTAATTGCCAGGGTGCCTGCAGCACAATACACACCAGCAGTTGGTGCTTCTTAAATCTATACACTGCCTTTGCAAAAAGGCCAACAAAGCTAGAACAGCTTTCTCCCAGTAAAGCCATACCAGGATTCATGAAATTTGTAACCCCTTCTAGATTTCAAAAAAAAAAAAAAAAAAAAAAATCACTCCACAGTTTAGGAGCATTTTGTTGAGGAGTGAGGAATAGGTCTACAATTTAAATCAACCGAGTATCTCTTTGCAACACAATAACCAGTTTACCAGAAAGTAATCTTAGCACTATTAGACATTCAATATCACAAAAATCAATGTAAAATAAAAGAGACAGTCTCCTGCGACTGCATTTGTAAAGAGCAAAAAGGCAGAAGAATTACCTCAATGAATTTGCCTGGGGCTAAATGCATTTTTATCACAAACATAACTGGGATCCAGATGACTGAGCAGGCCAGCATCAGCCACCCGAGCACCATGGACCAGCCGGGGTAGTGGTAAGCTCCATAAGTCATCGGCTCCCACTGGTAAAAGCTGAAGCAGAGGATGAACTGGAAACAAGAAAGGAAAACAAATATGTTTGAATAAGCAAAACAAGCCTGCTATGCAACAAACGGTAGGTATCCACACACAGAGTTGGAATATATGGAATACGGATAAAAGCGCATACACCTAAGGCAGGGCGCTGCCACAAGCTATAATAAACAGCTCAGAGCCTGAATCTAATGAGTTCCAAGGAAATCCTGCAAAATCCCACAAAAATCACTGTATTTGTGCCAGAAGAATTGAAATTAGAATCTTCTCCCTGGAGTAATGTGCTTTATTACATGGTCTATTGGCAGTTTTACCTAATGTGATTATGCTAAGTTACTCCATTTCACTTGCTGTATGAACAGCAATACATCTGCTTACATTTGTGCATAATTCAGTAACTTTTGGGAAATGCCTGTGCTTGCAATAATTGCACACAGAAGATTTATAGAAGTATAACTACGTGAAGGCACATATAAAAATGATCAGTTTTTATTTCCAGAGATGTGGAGTCTAATGAAAGTCTAATATTAGGCTGTTCAAATGTATCAAATATTAGCTTTACAGAAGCAATAATAGAAAAGAATTTATTGCTCGGGTTTGCTTTGTCTGTTTCCATTGCATAAAAATTGAATTATGACTGATCAGTGTCAATTTATTTCTCACTGCAAGTTCACTATATATTGCATTTGGAGAGAACAACAACAGAACATGCAAGTTTGGAAAACAAACACAGTCAGTTCAGATTTGTTTTCCGTAAGAAACAACATAATTTTTAGTGGAAGGTGTCCCTACCCATGGCAGGGGGTTTGAAACTAGGTGGTCTGTAAGGGCCCTCCCAACCCAAACCATTCTGTGATCATATGACTTGTAGGAACTATTCAGCACTGCTGTGAAATGATGAATTTTTAAAACTCTACACAAATACTGATATCTTGCTGCATATGTGGTCCAGGCTTGAGGACTTCCAGGTGGAAGCACGTGCTCTCAAACAGCAAATGCTGGTAAAGGAAGGCTTTGTTGTTTTGTGCTGATTTATCAAGCTGAAAGCTTTTAAAATGGCTGAAGTAATTATTTCATTCTTGTGCCCAAAAAAAAAAAAATTATGTGCAATCACAGATTGCACCTGCACTTGGGCTAAAACATAAAGGAAACACTCTGATGGAAATCTTAGACATAGTTATTAGATTTGGACTATAAATCTAGGCAGTAACTGTAGATTTAGTTATTAGACTTGGAGAAAACACGCAGAGCAATGGCAAAATTGAGAATGTGACATCCTTTTTGACTGAACGGATACCTAAATGCGAAGTGAGTATTAAGTAAATTCGAAGGAAGATGTTTGAAAGGAGGTGGGAATAAAAACCAAGGGAAAGGAAGGACAGCGACAAACCAAACCCGCTCCCATCTATTTCGGGAGCCGCTTTCCCTGCCCCGGCCGCCGCCGCCGCTGTCCCACAGCGCCACCTGCGGGCACCGCGGGGAAGCGCCGCGCTCGGCCCGGGCCGGGAGGGGCTTCTCCGGCTGCCGGGGGCCACATTCCTTCATTACCTCGGCTCGGAAGGGTTTGGAAACAACCCTTTCTCCAACAGACCCTTTTTCCTTTGGCTTCTCTTCTATTTTTTTCCTCTTTTTTTCTCCCCACCTTTTTTCATTTTCCCCCTCTTTTTCCGTTTTTCCTCATTCCCCTCTTTTTATTTCTTCTTTCCCCCTTTTTCCTCATTCCCCTCTTTTTATTTCCTCTTTCCTCCTTTTTCCTCATTCCCCTCTTTTTATTTCCTCTTTCCCCCTTTTTCCTCATTCCCCTCTTTTTATTTCCTCTTTCCTCCTTTTTCCTCATTCCCCTCTTTTTATTTCCTCTTTCCCACTTTTTCCTCATTCCCCTCTTTTTATTTCATCTTCCCCCTTTTTCCTAATTTCTCCTCTTTTTATTTCCTCCTTTCCCCTTTTCCCTCATTTCCCCCCTTTTTATTTCCTCTTTCCCCTTTGTTCCCTTTTCATTTCCCCCCTTTTTATTTCCTCTTTCCCCTTTGTTCCCTTTTCATTTCCCCCCTTTTTATTTCCTCTTTCCCCTTTGTTCCCTTTTCATTTCCCCCCTTTTTATTTCCTCTTTCCCCTTTGTTCCCTTTTCATTTCCCCCCTTTTTATTTCCTCTTTCCCCTTTGTTCCCTTTTCATTTCCCCCCTTTTTATTTCCTCTTTCTCCTTTCTTCCCTTTACATTTCCCACCTTTTTATTTCCTCTTTTCCCCTTTGTTCCCTTTTTCTTCATTCCCCCCTTTTTTCTTCCTCTTTTCCCTTTTATCCCCTTTTTCTCATTTCTCCCTTTTTCTTCCACTTTTCCCCTCTTCCCCTTTTCTCCCCCTTTTTTCTTCCTCATTGCTCCTCTTCCCCCTCTTTTCATTTTTTCATCATTCCCTCCACTCTTTTCTTCCTCTTTCCCCATCTTTCTTTCTTTTCCTCCTCTTGTTCCCCCTTTCTCCTCTTTTCCCACCTTCTCTCCCCCTTTTTTCACCTCTTTTCTCCCCTTTTCCCTCTTTCTCCCTCATTTCTCTCTTTTGCCACCCCTTTTTTCCTTTTTTCATTTGTTTTCTTTTTTCCCCTAGAGAGACTAAAAGTTTTATATTTCTTATCCAGAACGCACCTATTTCCACCTTTGCAACAGTACCTCCACCTTTGCAGCTAAAACTCTGTCACTCAAATTTCCATCTCTGCCTTTCCAAATCATCTCTCCTGGATTAGTTCATGACTCAATAAAATGGCTTTTCCCTCACCCAACCTGACAGCAGACAGGAGGATCATGACCTTTCCTTTCCCTATACGTACACACACATATATATACACTATGCAATAATGTGCCACAGGACCGTTTTGCAGGGACAGGAAAGGCCACCATAGCAGCATGTGGAAACTCATCACCCCTCTCCACCAAAAATACCATTACTTACACTCTGTTCCTATTACATACACATGTAAGAACACAAGCACTTGTGTTTAATTAGCTGCATTCAAGTTCTAATTACTACCACCTAGAAACATCATGAATGATGAACAAACAACAACAAAACTCTTTGGAGAAGACATTTCAATTATTTTTCTTTTTTTGCTTACTGTTAAAATAGTCGGGGTCACAAATGCCCAACAGACTCTCCAGAATTTACTTGGCTGGAATCCAATCATCATTTCTATGTCTTCACAAAATCTTTGCAATCCTGTAAACAGAAAATGTAAAAGCAATTAGGTGTGAAAGAAACCAACTGCAACTTGCAACAGAGCTCTGGTGCCCTCCCTTGTGCCTAATTACGAAAACACTCCGATTTGTTGGTTGAAAACTTCTGTGGAGGATCCAACTACACAGTAAAAAATTGGACTAATGTGGTGGGAACCATTCCAATAAAATATTTACTTCTTGAGGATTAAAGCAAAATTGAGCTTTTACATAGAGGTCAGGTGTTTGGTTAAAGCGCTAATAGTATGTACAGGGTAGCTACAATTATTTGTGTAATTATTTGTAGATTTGTTTTATTTCACTATGAAGACTAGTCTTATTAATATCTGTACACCTGCTTTAGCACAGACAATATTTGAGCTTATCTATACCTGCTACATGACTGGATTACAACTATGTCCCTTAGCATTGAAACTGATGATGTCCTGTTATTTTTCAACTGATACCTGAATGATACTTAGAATTATTAGAGCGCACCTGTAAATATTTTAAATTATATTCAATGTTGTTTGAACAAACAGATTAACAGACGTGCTATTTCTTCAGATTATTGTATTGATTGAATCTCTAAAGCTACTTGAGTTAATCAAACATGCAAGATTGGAAAATGGTATTTCAGCCGTCTCTGCAGCTCCTTTCCCAGCAATGCCATGTGGGTGGAAAAAGTGTGTTGGCCAGGAGCTGATATTATTCCCTCTTAGTCATTAGTAATTTAGATATTAGTAATTTATGAAAAAATAATAAAAACAAATTTGAAATTGTTTCTAGCTTTTCTAATTACAATAAGAAGAGAGAGGCCTGGGGTCCAAGCCTGAGCTCATCTGCCATATAAATGTTTAAAATTTTATCTAAATTTTATAAAGCATTTTATCTAACTTTCATGATGTGGGGACAGCTTAAATATTGGAGAAAAGGCACTGAGTAGGATAAGAATTGCTTGAACAAAAGTAATATACTACTTCATGTTCTTAGTAGACACTGCAGGGTATAAGAAGGGATAATCCTCAGGCTTGATGCATCTAATTTGGAAGCCTTTCTGTTGATATCAAGGAGAAATAAATCTAACCACCTGACTGTTCCAAGAATCAAGAAGGTAAAAAAATAGCAATGGTTCATTATTCAGTGTCTTCTGATGCAGCTTGAAGAAAGCAACAGGGCTGGTGTTTGGGCAGCCCTAAAGACCCAACTCAGGTAGATAGCATGTGAGAGAAAAGCTCAAGAACCAGGTTATGATAACAAACAAAGAAGAAAAAGCCAGAAATTAAACAGTGAGATGGTATTGCAAGAACTGAATTTAGGGAAAAGGAAAAAATTACAACCTGCAGCAGATGTAAGCTTTAAAAACTAAGCCAAGGTGACCCAGATGTCACATTTTTTCAGTGACTGTAGTTTCCCTCTCTTTATCTTCTCTACTGACTACAGCAAATTTGCTTTTTCAGAAAGCCTCTTCTCTGTAAAACACATGTAATTTTTATTACCCATGGAATCACTACTTCAGCACCAGTCTGAATCATGGTGTCCTTCTCTATTTTGTAATAGAAGTTTGTATGTCTGGGCCAAATATAACCTCCAAGGTCATTATGTGACAGACCTGAAAGGATATTTTTGCTGCAACTGAACAATTTGCCCCTGTGTTTTATTTACCTGCAGCGAGCTGTGAGGGCGATTCTCACACAGCAGCCAGTCAAGTTCATTTTAAACTAATTGCAGCAGCACAAGAGACAGGCTGATGGGTCTTTCCACCAAGTTTAAATCTCATTTAAAGTCTCTACTCCCGCCACACTTGCTGCTGCAAAGAAGGGATACCTAACTGAGAGTTACCAGCGGCTTCTGCCTCCAAAATTCAAGCAAGCT
Organism: Pseudopipra pipra; assembly: GCF_036250125.1. NCBI lineage: Eukaryota > Metazoa > Chordata > Aves > Passeriformes > Pipridae > Pseudopipra > Pseudopipra pipra. The sequence goes on from NW_026991031.1 coordinate 7,679, forward strand.
TCATGTAAATCTGCACAGATTTGCTTCAAACTCCAATTAAAAAAATCAGTTCCTTCTTGGAATCTTCAGCAGATATTCACAGTTTAAGGCACTTTTAAATATTAGCAGTTCAGAAGTCAAATGCATGGAAGCAGATACAGGGCTTACACAGTACTTATCTCTTTCCAGTGAAAATTCCACAGAAAAATGAGAGGAATGCTTTGGTTAACAGAACACCGATTTATTACTTTTTTTTAAATCCTAGTAAATCTGGTCTCCCTCTCAGATCAGTCAGGCCTGCTGAATAACTTTGGGAAATAAACAGTACATGATATTCCATATCTGATTTCCCCCTCCCTAAAGCAGAATGATGTATTCACAAGTGCTGCAGATATAAAAGCCATTTAAAAAGAAGCCTGCAAACCCAGTCAGACAACTACTTTGTTATTCTGCTGCAAGTAAAATGTTCAAAATTACTAATGTCTCTTACAAACACACTGCAGCAGTTACCACTCACTCTTACAACAAACCTTCTCAAAAAAACAGACAGTCAAAAAAGAGATCTAGAAGGAGCACAAAGTTACAGTCATGCATTTTCAGCTTTTGACAATGTTTCGCTCAAACACAAGGATTTTTGTCTTTAGCCTCACGTTACAAAATGCAACAGTGGGAATTATGCTGATGATTAAATTAATACCCCCAGCTCTTTGCTGTTCTTTACCAACCATGCATCATAATCTAAATAACTGGAGAATAAACATTTCTACCAGCATGGGAAATAAAAAGCTGCATTTGGTTAGTTTGTGGAGCACTGACTCTATTGAAAAAATAAGTGATTACAAGGAAATAACCAAGTGTGTCCCTTTTTAATTTAAAAATCTCAACAAGCTCAGCAAGCAGAACATGTAACAAGAACTAAAGACAAATTTATTTCATCATGAAAGCGCCTACCACTATTGTGCCAACCTGCTTGCCATGAAGAGTACAAGTACACAGAGAAAGGTGTCAGTGGAGTGTAAAACAGCAGTTGTCAGAGCTTGAAAATATATTATGTCAATTTTAAGCACTGCTTGAAGGAATATAACGAGAGCAGCTGCTTTGCTTGTATTTACAACACACAAATCACAAATGTACAGGATGTACTCCTATGAAGAGTCCTTACAAAAGTAGCTTTAACACAGTAGAAGCAGCTCTGGTACATTAGTCAAGCAGATAATGATTGTAAAGTAAATCTTTCCTTTGTCATTTAAAAGATTGGAACCTCCTTAGTCCAGCAAAAGGTTAATTACAGGGAATAATCTTTGAAATAGTTTATAGCAAAGGCTTTACCCAGATCTGTTGATGAACAACCAGTTGGCACAGAAAGTATGGAAAGAATAATTTGTAATTTGTCAGTTCTTTTCCACATCTGATTACAATGAAGTAACATCTAACCAAAAAAAAACTTTTTCCTCTATTCAAGCCCTTCCTTTGCAATGCTATAACTGTTTGAATATTGGTTTATATTTTTTATTAAAGTTAGTGTTTTAAGGGACACCGAATTTGCTGTGCACAGCAGACACAAGCCAGAGCAATTGTTTGCTTCCAAGCCTAATAAAATGTCATTCCACAAAGGCAGGTTTGCAGTGCTTCTGCCACACAGTGTTCAGAGGAGGAACAGAACCAGTACCTGCTTCCTACTAGCTTCATCCTTGTTTAAAAACATACACAACAAAGAAACTTTACAGAATTAAGTAGTTTTTAAAATATTAAAAGCATTCAAGCATTACAGCATTACAGCATCGTTCAGGCATGCTCTCAACAAACTGAGGAGGAGAAGAAAGGCAAAAAGAAAACCCAACAAACCCTTATATTCTTCTTGAGCATCCTCACTTATCTCTTACGGAATTGTATTGATTTTAGAGAAGCTGGGTTTAATTTCACTTCTAAGCCAACTCTAATCAAATTGCTTACATTCCAGGGGCATAAAAAAAAAACACAAGAATTTTGATTAACCAGAAGACGACCGGTCAAAATCAACTCTTCTCTCTGTATTTTGAATTTTTCATCATATTCTGTAACGATAGTCATGTCTGACTTAGCTTCCAACCACTCAGGCCTGCTCACTGGATTAGGTGTCAGTGGAGATAAAATACACTGCTGTATTTCCATGAAATTAGAGAAAACAAGAAAGGGCTGATTCCCTGTCCTGTCTAGAATGTTTATGTCTCAAGCAAGAGCAACAAATTCCGCATTTGCTGAATTTTGTACTATTTTTTTAAAGCACTTAAGTCACAGAGTAGACTCCGCAACACAGATAGATGTAAGTATTCAGTGCACGGGACCAGAACCTAAGGTCATGCTGCTATACATGCACCTTCAACACAACATCCGGGATTTTTATGCCCAGCTGATATAAACTACATAATTCATTCTTGCACACAGCAACAGCAGAAACAGCCTTATCTTTGTCACTTTTCACACTGAGATTCATATCCCCTTTTTCTTTTGAAGGCAAGTCTGAACTGGCAACACTACACTCCAGACACAAGTTAATCACCTGGTATGTAGGGAGATCTTCACATTTCCAAGACTCAGTCTCCTGAAAACACATCCTGAAAGCTTGGAAGCACATCACCAGCTGGTATCAACTGTTGTAGCTACAGCAGCATCATGGTAATTGCACTGCTTTATACCAACTGAGGATCTTCCTCACAATTCATGTACATCAGCATGGATCAATATAACTGCTGTTACCACCAGGGATAATTAGTCACTCTGAGAAGCTGCATAGTCTTGAGTCTGTGTTATGAACAGATAGTGTCACTAACTGCTTAGTCTCTTCTTAGACTCATCTCTAAGCATCGGCTTTAAGCTATTGATGGAAAAGGACTTGAGACTTTTGAGTCTTCTGAATACATTTATTTGAAGGTATCCTATAGTAATGAGGTCCTATCATTCTTTGTCCAAAATAAGAGAACTTGGAGGCTTTTTATTAAAAAAAAAAATACTCCTTTCCCTAAGAACTTCACTTTATCATATGCTAAAATGTTACTTTGACATAGGCTGTCCAGTAACAGTATTTTTTCTTACCGTAGATATAGGAAACTCCAACGAGCTCGAAGATGGCAATAATGACAAGAGAGTAAGAAGCTGCATAAGTGTCCACAAGCTGTAACATATACATTCCACCCTAAGGAAAAAGAGATAAAAGAGCCATCACTTGTGGCATTGAGGTAGGCAGAGCGGAGAGGAACAGGAGCCAAGTCAGCATCCAAACATCGACCAGACTCAGGCTTGTGCTGCACTACAGTTCCTTCCTTCTGGCTGAATGAATATCAAATCCAACAAGAAAAAAGCAGATGGTACCCCTGATTCTGGTAGCCAACACAGCTTGGGAAGACTTCGGCTTCAGTCCTTTAAGACTGAACAGCCATCAGACCTTCCATTTGTAGTGTCTCTAACCCATAATACTACATGAAAAGCAAAATCACCTTTGAAACCAGAACTACCCTAATAACGAGTCCAGTTCATCTATTTGGAAAGGATATGTTGTCCTATCTCCAGGGCAGAGGTTAAGCAGCATAATTCAAGTGAAGGAAGGACTGAATCCATCCCAGGCTTTAGAACAGTGAAGCTGGGCTGGTAGGGGATGAGGTAAGGGGAGAGAGAAAGGGAAGAAAGAGGAGGGAAAAATAGTAAAATTTTGTGCATCTTGTCTTGAAATTGCTGAGTTTATAATGTTGGAGGTATTAGTGGAGAGAGGACACTGAAGATTATCAGTGGTAGAAGGGAATTCCATTGTCAACTGCTCGGTTTGCCAAGACTGTCAGTATATGTCTAATCGTGGAGGAAAGGCACCCCAAACAAGCTGCATGTTTATATGACATACAAAGTTACAGTTTTTTCCTTAATTCATAGAATGGGTTGAGTTGGAAGGGACTTTAAAGACGATCTTGTTCCAACCTCCCTGCCATGGGCAGGGACATCTTCCACTGGACCAGGTTGCTCAAAGCCCTGTCCAACCTGATCTTGGACACTTCCAGGGATGGGGCAGCCACAGTTTCTCTGGGCAATCTGTGCCGGGGCCTCACCACCCTCACAGGAAATAATTTCTTCCTAATACCTAAACTAAACCTATCTTCTGTCAGTGTAGATTGAATACCTAGTTTACATTACTACTTTGAAGATATTTGACTAGGGAAAATTTTAAAAATCTGATTCCCAGAAAGATTTGAACAGCAGAGTCTTATAAGTGTATCTCAGTCAGAGCATCCATTAAAAAAAAGGTTTTCAGACTCACCCTGTGTCATATGTGGCAGAACTCAGCTAAATCTTTTGCAACTTGTAAAGGAGGAAAACGGCCACCAGAGGGGGACTGGGGACAGACGGTGATGCTCAAAGGCAGTGTTATTACCTGAGTGATCATAGGAAATCCCATGACGAAAAAGGACACGCAGCACCCAAGAGTGAACAGTGCCTTGTGCGTACGTAAGTACTTGGGGAACTCATCTGAAACAGAGGTCACAATAGTCTCGATAGTGGCAAACTGGAAGACAAAATGAAAGGATTCATTTCAGTGCACACAGTGTACACAAAGTGGTCCAGCTAGATGTAAAAGAAAATAAGAGAGCATTTTGAATCCTAGGGAGCATTTTGAATCCTAAGTGTTAAATGCTCAGATGTCAACACCAAAGCTCTGCCCAAATGATTTCAGCATTGATGGCCTTACTTCATTCCTCTCTTTGGAAACTGGTTCACTGCCCACATGGAAAATAGCAATTAACCTCATGGTCCCCCAGACAAACAAATAGGAAAAGAGTGGGACACAAAAGCAGTTTACCATGGTGTCTAATCCAAGAGTTAGAAGCATCAAAAAGAATATTATGGCCCAGAAGGGAGAGAGAGGAAGCCTCGTTAAGGCTTCTGGGTAAACCACAAAAGCAATTCCAGGACCTAGAAACAAGAAAAATAAAGGTTATCAGGTTCAGTCTTTCTTATTTAGAGAAAGATCTAAGCATCACAGAATTTAGCCTCACCTGATTAATCTCTATTTTCACCGTAAGATTCAAATCACTCATTTGCTCCTACTTTCCAAGCAGAATACGTATGCAATGAGTATACCAATATACTGGACCAAACAAATTTTAAAAATAAGCAACAGTTGCATACTGCAGCTATGTTTCTGTTCTACTCTGTGATCAAATTCCTGCCAAGTACCAATCCAGCCGTAGGTCAACATGACAAACACCCACAGCCTCAGTGCTGCCTCAAGGATGAATGGAAAAGCAAAAATCCTTCTTCTTTAACTCATCAGCACACAGTCAAATGAGAAGCAGAGAACAAAAAAGATAGCCAGATGTGATACCAGACACAAGGTAAAAACTACTGTGAATCTAAAAAAATCCACAAGAAAACCTGAAATAATGCAGAGCACAAAAAATAAGGAGCTGGGGTTTTTTAAAGCGTTAACCAGGAGTTTCCCGTTCTTTTTTGTTTGATATATTGGGCTTTAATTTCTGTCAACTTTAAAGGAAAAGCATTTTTACAAGTGTGCTCAGAGTTGATCGGGAGCAAAGGCTGCAGGAATGCAGTGTCAACATTACAGTAGATGGCACTTCTTCTCTATTCATCCCAGCTAAAGGAATTCCCACTTCCAACACTCCTGCCAGGTGAGATACAAATGAGAGCCAAGTTGTACTGAATGCCTCATGGCAAGAGAATGGGCTCCCCACTCACTCTGTCCTGGCTATTTCTGATCTAATCATTGCACCCCAGTTCCTCCAGCTCCACAGCTGCTTCTGTTCAAGAGACAACTGCTATTTGCTCACGTACTGAGGAAAACACAGTTTTAGCAGCATGTCACATCGTCTCCTCAGGCAACATGTCGAGTGTTTGGGGTTCCCTCTGAACAAAAGGCAAATACAAGACTTAGCAACACAGTACAAAAAAAGACAAACCCAACACTGTACGTGATTCAGTGTTGCTGCCTTTAAAATGTGCTGCAGAAAAAATGACTTTTTGAAATAAGAAGGGGCAGGTAGAACTACTATATATTTACAAGCACTTCTTTCACCTCTTGATTAAATATTTCTTCTTGATTATTAGAGACAAGGGCTCTCTTTACAGCAGATTCCTGCATGTGAAAGTTTAATTAAGTCTCAGAATAATGAGTTCCCATTAATACCACTTTCAGGAAAAGTTAAATTAGAGAATATTAAACTGCACATCTTTCCATGTCGACTCCTCATAACTCTCCGAAATAACATGGATCAACCACAGGTCAACAGTCACAGAGAAGCTGGCTCACATCCTTTCCATCTTTGGAGACTTAGGTGGGTATGAACTCTTTCTAAAAGTCTATTAAAGACAGGAAAACTCAAAATATTTTATATGTGTTAAAATTTAAAAAGTCCAATGACCTTGAACTTTCATTTTAAATTACTAACATTTTTCAACTGCGCTATATTCTTAATCAGACAGTAAGACAAAAAGAGATTGTTCTGTCTCTCCCTCCATGGTAAGTGTTTTATTTGTTCATCAGATAGATTAGCTTTTCCTGAAAAGAGGATTCTAAATGAAAAAACATACTATGTTTTTCAGATTAATATTTTAGGAGAAAAAAAAAAGGAAAAAACCCTTCCTATTTCCATTAACATTTTCATTCAAGGTTTTGAAAACTTGAAGGGAGATTATGTTTCATCATCGTTTTGGCTTTTTTCTCTTTCACTGCAAAAAAAAAATACAACTTTAGAACATAAAAAAATGATAGGCAAGGACAAGAACTGGTTCCTTTCCCCACTTCTTGAGTCTGCTTTTTAATTATGGTAATTCAGTGCACTACCTCAGTCCACAATTATCCCTAATCTTCGCACTCTTCCTACTACAAAGTCATCTATTACTTCACTGAATTTTGTTTCCCTCTGTCATGGAGAGCAGCAAGGCCTCACCCCTGTGAAATAATTTTAAATGGCCTAAGCAGACTCTTACAAACACACTCACAGCCCTACAATAAGCTTGTCTTGTGACAGCTATTTCCACATCCCCTGGAACAGCTGCTGAGACAGCTGGGAACAGAGAGCTCCAGCCTGGGACTCAAAGACCACCAGCCAGAAAAGGGTTTTTGATCTTCTGTGCTAAATTTTACACCATCTCCAGGGAGATGCATGAACCAGCTGAAACAAGTGTTTCCTCCACCACCAGTCCTGTCTCTCCATCCCACCTCTGTCCGTCTCTTTGGAGCTTCCACTGCAGCTCCACTCAGGCACAGCTTCTTTAATTCCTTACAAATAATTTTGGTGAGTGCAGTGTGGTTTAGCTTTTGGGGTTTGGTTTGTTTGTTTGTTTGTTCCAGAATGGAGGTAAAATCTAAAATAGAAATACTGATGTAAACATTACTCCTAAAAACACCTGGCTTCACATGGAGTTTTTAAAAAATAATGATCTCATCTGTCCAGAAAATTGGGAAAAAATTTAACTTTTCTGTTGCCACCTAGTGACTGCCAAACCAAAAAGAAGAGATGAGGCATTGAATACTGAATTGACATTACACTAGCCTGCAAGTTCAGTATCCCCTACTACTTGCTGTCAAGAAACAGTTTATCAGCTGACCATTATTCATTTCATACTATGAAATTCTCCTCTCAGACCCTATATCCCTCTATATCATCCCTCTAAAATGATTGTCAAAATTGGATAGGATTATAACTTCTCTGAATCTTAGCCCAAAAACTCTTCCTTTCCTACTTGCTGCTTCTTATAGCAAAGTAGGGTCAAGAGAGTAAGTCCTGTGAGGAGTGACTGAGGGAGCTGGGATTGTTGATCCTGGCAAAGAAGAGACTCAGGGGAGATCTAATTGCTCGCTACAACTCCCTGAAAGGAGGTTGTAGCCAGGTGGGGATTGGCCTTTTCTCCTGGGCAACCAGTGACAGGATGAGATAACACAGTCTCAAGCTGTGCCAGGGGAGGCTCAGACTGGACATCAGGAAGAATTTTTTCACTGAAGGGGTTGTTAAACATTGGGAGGGGCTGCCCAGGGAGGTGGTGAAGTCACCATCCCTGGAAGCATTCAAGAAACAACTGGCACTTAGAGCTATGGTTTAGTTGGCATAGTGGTCTTCAGCTCTGCTAATTAGGACCTTTCAGATCTCTTCTTATAACCATCTCAGTTCATTACTGAAGATCTTCTAATCAATTCTTCAGAAATGTTTTACTTCCCCATGGAGGCATCTCCTTTCTTCCCACAGTTCAGAAGCTCAATCCACCTTTCACACCATATTTCTCCCACCTTCTACACTACAAAGGCCACCTCCCTCCCATCTAAAAATCCCACCAACAGAAACAACTTTTATCTTGAAGAGGATTTGACAAACAACAGCAGAGACAGATGAAAAGACCAATAATCCCTCAGACTATGAGAAGGGACCATCCCACACTACCCTTCATCAGTCATTTACACAAAGATTTAAAATGAGTCTCAGCTTCCTTCCTTCTCTTACCAAACAAGTGATAAAGAGGTTTCAAGGAAGATATTGACTTACCAGTGTACCTTCTCCTGTACAGAAACGCCTACATGTGGTTTACTAATCCACACCAGTTTGAAGTCGTAATTCCCTCCTCCAGTATCAATGTCATCATTAATAACAGAGCTGAAGGTGCTACCAGGTGCCTGCCTAAGTAACAAAATGCCAGTGTACCCTACCTTGGTCTGCCACAGCTTCAATATTCACTTTGAGTTCATTTGCCATGAAGCCAATAACTGAGAAGATGACAAAGCCTGCAAATATACTTGTGGCACTGTTGGTACATGTGACTATCAATGTGTCCCTGAAAAGAAAAAAACAAGAAGTTATGACACCTTGTTGGGATACGTGCAAGGAGGGGTTTGTACATATTTCAGGAGTCTCTCATGAGCACACACATCTGTGGGAATGCTGGTGAAGGCACACTTTTATACTTATCAGGTGCATTTGATGCTGATCAGAGAGCACAGGAGTCTTCATATCAGCTGTGCAAGTTTTCATCACCCACGTGCCATGTAGGAACCAGAAGCTGTGCAGGAGGACAAGCATTTCTGCTCTTGGCCTCTCCAAAGATGATGACGTGATTGGTAACACATTTTTTAACTCTTTGCCTCATAAGCATATCTGCTCACTATATTACATATGGACTAACTACCACTATCCAGGTAAGACGGGTTTTGTCCTGTATCCTTCTTGCATTTATACATAAAATTCCAGGGTTTAGCTTTCTGTACCTTGCAGAACTCACTCAAACACCTTCCCATTTTCAGAGGATTCCTTGGTACATTCTCCCACTGTTGATATTGTTAAGTGAATCTCAAGCAATCTATACCTGAATGTCTTACTATGCTGGAAATGTCAAGACACGTGACTTGAGAGGAAACCAGCCCTCATGAACCCCATCCATAGTTATTACATTCCTGATAGGATTTTTTTTTTTAACAATATGTGTGTCCAGAGGACTTCCCCACAAACTACTACAACTTAGGCAAAAATAGGTCACTCACTTTCAATGTTTGGGATTTTTATGTTGGTTAGAAACATTGCTAAATTAATACTGAAATTAACCATGATGTTTCTCCCTTTTTTTTTCCCTGATATTCTGATTGTATTCATTCATCAACCAAAAATCAAAGGCCAGAAATATAGTTTTCAAAAATAGGAGCCAAAGGATTTCTGTGTGGGAGTTACTGAGTATGCAGCACCGTCACTTTTCATCAATATTTTGGGACAATTATATTAAATTACTTTTTGAGCACTAGTAAAAAGGTTTTTAAATTCCTTTTTGCAAAGAAAGGTGGATCAGGATTTTAAAGTTAAGTATTTTCTACTCTGTACTTAGAAGTCATAGGATAAGGCAGTCAAAATCCCAAGGAGTGTATGCTTTACAGTCTTGAGTTGGAAAGTTATTTCCCCTTGAGTTGGGAAAGTTATTAAGCCTCCTCTTGGGACAGTTCCTGTGATGCTGCTGCATGTCCTGAATCAGCACCTCCATCACTGCAGGAATTGGTAAAAGTTTACTTCAGATTAGCTTTAAAGAGAATAAAATAACAGGGAAGCACTCTCCTAGTGCCAATTCTTTTTGTTTCTTCCATCTGCAGACATTTATCTGGCAGGCTTTTGGATGAAAAACTACACAATGCTACCAGAACGCATTGACTTTTCTCCTTGTAAAAAAACCAACTTTCGGTGAGTTCAAATAAAAGCAATTTTAAATTTCACAACACGAAATAACTTTGTGCATGTAAAACCACACTAAGAGCAATTGGAAAAAAAAAACCAAACACATTTAGGAGATAGAAGAATCACATCTTTGGAAGGTGCAAGTTAAACTCCTGCATGTCTGACAATAGCAAAGCTCAGCCCATTCTACACATGGGCTGTTCTTCAGCAGAGGCTGCCAACTGACTCTGTTTCGTGCCACTGCTCACAGCTGTTGACAGCTTCCCAGACTGTCTTTCAACCTCATCCTGCTGATTCTGAAAATGAAGAGCCAAGAGGAGCTCTAATAAGCCTAAGGCTCCTCTTGAGACTAGTAGATTAGGGCCTGGGGAGAGGAGACAATACCCAAAGCCAAAAGGATTAAATGTAAAAGAACACCACACACGGAGAGGAGAAAGGAAAAGGGGAAGGGGGAAAGGGAAAAGGGGCAGGCCAAAAGGAGCAGGGGAAAAGGGGAAGGGGAAAAAGGGGTAGGGGAAAGAGAAAGGGAAGGGCAAAGGGAAAGAAGAGAAAGAGAAAGGGAGAGGGAGAGGGAGAGGGAGAGGGAGAGGGAGAGGGAGAGGGAGAGGGAGAGGGAAAGGGAAAGGGAAAGGGAAAGGGAAAGGGAAAGGGAAAGGGAAAGGGAAAGGGAAAGGGAAAGGGAAAGGGAAAGGGAAAGGGAAAGGGAAAGGGAAAGGGAAAGGGAAAGGGAAAGGGAAGGAGAAGGAGAAGGAGAAGGAGAAGGAGAAGGAGAAGGAGAAGGAGAAGGAGAAGGAGAAGGAGAAGGAGAAGGAGAAGGAGAAGGAGAAGGAGAAAGAGAAAGAGAAAGAGAAAGAGAAAGAGAAAGAGAAAGAGAAAGAGAAAGAGAAAGAGAAAGAGAAAGAGAAAGAGAAAGAGAAAGAGAAAGAGAAAGAGAAAGAGAAAGAGAAAGAGAAAGAGAAAGAAAGAGGAGAGGAAAAGAGGGGGAAAAAAGACACAAAAGGCATGAGAGAAAAAAAGACACGAGAGAAAAAAAGACACGAGAGGAGGATCTTACAAATCAGATTTCTGCAAGTTGGAAGACAATATGTTTAATAAAACCGATTTTTTCACTCTTACATACCTGTAGCAATTATTATGGAATTTGTTGTAAGAAGAGAGAGTAATTAGACCTCCCCATGCTGCAGATAAGGAGAAGAAAATCTGAGTGGCAGCATCCTTCCAAACCTACGTAAGACAAACAGGAGAGGAAATAGCATCAGCTTCAGGAAAGAATGTTAGAGTGTTAGAAAGTTCAATAATACTATTACATGTTACTGTGAGGGGATTGACATTTAAGTACTTTAAATGAACTTTAAACTAAATGGATGTCAATAGAATATTTAAAAGTAAAACCCTGCCATGAAATACATCATGCCCATTTGATGAAGAGTACTATTCTGATTGAGCCCATATAAAAGGACCATATTAACTTTGCTGTATATGGAAGACACAAATATCCAAACTACATTGTTTTATACACATCAGTTCAAATACATTCAAAAAAAAATACAAATCAAGAGGAAAAATCTGCACCAGATACTGATGTTTTATCTGCCAGTGACCCTAAATAATACTTTATCCACATAAGATGAAGAACGAGTTTCCACAGATGACAATACCACCCCTGTACACATAAAATGCTTTCAGCAGACACCAAGAGATCTTCATGACTTATTCACCCCAGTAGTTAGAAGCGCAATAGTAAACCCACCATAGCATCAATTAGCTTCTCCCACTTTGGTGTGATGAAGTACCAGATTCCATCTCCAGCTCCAGGGAGAGTTACTCCTCTTATAAGAAGGATGATGAGAACTACATAGGGGAATGTAGCTGTAAAATACACCACCTGGACAGACCAAAGGAAAGGTTGGTAAAAGGGCTTATTTGGATAAGAAGAGAGGAGGGGAAAATACAGGTGCTACAGAATTGCCTGAAGAAAGCAATTACTCAGGCTCAGAGACAACAGTAAACTAGGAAATAAACTAGGAAAACAACAGTGTTATTTCCCAGGAAATCTGAAATTTTATGGCTCTTCTTGCTGCTGGAAACAGGAATAACACCAACAGCAACAAAGATAATAGTTGGGATTCTAGACAGAGAGAGGAAGAGGGTTCCTCTCTCTGTATGGAGAGGAACAATAGGAATTTACAGCTAAAAGAAAATATCACTTTTGATCCTTGCCCAGAGCAAACTATCACAGCTCAATGGAAATTAAATGAGCAGTGCCATTCAATAACACTTAAATTTCTGTGGGTTTTTTCCCTGTATATTTCCATATATTTTTCTGTATTTAACAAAAAAAAAAAAGCCTAATTAAGTTTTATTACTGTTTGTACTTCTTAATAATTGCATATTACCGCGGTGATATTTATGGTTCAAATGCAAAAAAAAGAAAGTCAGTGAAATGATCCAGATAGAACTAATCACCATGATATCTAAATACACAACAGTGGTTGTGTGTCTAATGTCTTAATAATTATCTAGTACAGAGCTCTCTGTGGTCAGACAAGATGACTAGATTATGGCCAGTTAAGCTCTACACTTGACACAAAAGCATTTCAAATATTTTTCACATTAACCTCTGAGTTTAAACAAGCCAGAATCATAACATATTGTGGAATCATATCATAGAATGGTTTGGGTATGAAGGGACCCTAAAGCCCATTTCATTCCAACTTCCTCCCATAGGCAGGGACACCTTCCACTGGTCCAGGTTGCTCAGAGACCCATCCAGCCTGGCCTTGAACACTTCCAGGGATGGAGCAGCCACAGCTTCACTGGGCAACCTGTTCCAGGGCCTCACCACCCTCACAGGGAAGAATGTCTTCCTAATATCTAATCTAACCCCCCTCTCTTTCAGTTTGAAGCCCTTATCTTTGTTCTGTCACTCCATGTCCTTCTCCAAAGTCCCTCTCCAACTCTCTTGGAGCCCCTTTAGGAAGGTGCCCTAAGGTCTCTTTCAGAGCCTTCTCCAGGCTGAACAACTCCAGCTCTCTCAGCCCATCTTCATGGAGAGATGCTCCAGCCCCCTGAGCATCTTTGTGGTTTCCTCTGGACTCACTCCAAGAGGTCCATGTCCTTTTTATGTTGTGGGCCCCAGACCTGGACACACCACTCCAGATGTATTCTCACCAGAACTGAGAGGGAGAATCACCTCCCTCAACCTCTGGTCTGAGCTGAAGCAACTTTTGAAACTGCTTTCCTAACCTTCTTTTTGCTGTTTCAAGAGGTGTTTCAACAGGTTACCCTGATGAATTTTTGTGCAGTCTAATCTCTGTATAAATACAAGATTTCTATCTCTGACACCAAGAACTCAATTTTTTTCCTCTCTGACATCAAAGAGTCAATATTTTTCTTGGCCATTAAGACACACTTGAAGAAATATCTGTTGCCATACCCAAACCAAAGTTATTATCCAGACCCTTATCTTTCACAAAACATTTTTCCACAGTAAGGTGGGGGAAAAAATATCTCAATTTTCCCATGGCACTCTGAGTCTCTGGATTTTTAATTACCAAATTACCTCGCAAGAGATGATGTCAGCTTCCAGAAGCAAAGGGATGGCTTGTAATCAGAAACTCTGGGGTCAGCTCTAGAAGGTTCATGTCTGCATTTCCACTATCTTTATCCCATTAAGTATCTAGTTATTTTGCTCCAACTTTTTTGAAGTTCAGTTCTGATTTTAAAATATGTTACTTAGCATCTACATTTACATCAAAATTTCCTGGATTCCAGTGGAATGTGAGATGATTGCAGAATTTTGATAAACACCACACAGAATAGGGAAGGCTGGAAGGTATCCTTTTTGCCATCCCACTGCTGAGTGCAGCTCAAGAGCTCCTTTTAAACTGACTGAAGATTAAGGAACAAATGCTGAACAAAAAGTGTTTATGTTTTGACTGAAAACATAGACAGGAAAAAGGCATTTCAATTAATACTTAGTCATTTACTGAAAATATTTTCTGAAATTCAGTGCCTTAAATGAGTGTGATTTCCTTAAAACATCACCCTGCTTTCTTGAAGTGTACAATCTCAAATACTATTCTTACTTTTCCTGATGACTTGATTCCTTTAGCAAGGGAGGCATATACAATCACCCAAGCTAGGAAAAGAGATAGTGCCAAGGGCCATCTGATCTCACCAGGATATTCAATTCCTGCTGAAATCTTCAATACAAAGTACCTAAGAATAAAAGAATTTAAAAAAAAAAATAAAAATTGAGGGAAAAAAAGAACAGAAAAAAATAATAACAGCATTATAAAGCAACCGGAGGCAGTAATTGAGTGCAAATTCCTGGAGTATTTTGTTTTGCTTCAGCATCCTCAGCAGTTTCTCTAGAAGGTTCCAACGATTCTCACCATGTATTATTTTATTTATCTGCATTGCAGTAGTAGATAAAACTGCCGGGCATGGGCCAACACCCCAGCTGTGCTGAGCACCATAGGAACAGAACACAAGTAATCCAGCATTTGAACTGCCTTTCATCATTCCCAAGCATAAAAAATTAACATTATTTGCTGTCCATAGCTATTATATTTCTAGTTTTCCAAGCAGTGATTTGTTGCCTGTTTCAGCGGATTTTAAAGAGAGATTAACATAACGGTCACTAAACAAAGAAAGATCTTACTTGAAATATTCTTCACTTCCACTGACAAATGTTTTGTTTCCTTCCCTGGTGAAGTTAACCATGGTTAAGTTTGGATAGGCACTCATGCAGAAAGTAGAGTTCTTGATTTGTATTTTTGGATGGTCACCAATAATGCAGGAATCTAGGAAGAAAAAAAGAAAATAAAAACAAACAAACAAAACAAAACACAAACAACCAAAAAAAAGGTGTAAAGTTGGGGTTTTCTGTTTGTTTGGTTGGTTTTTTTCTTGTAAAATTACAAGAAAGCAGTAAATCACACATTGAACTTTTGTTCAAGTGCCTATACCTTTTCTGGAAGGTTATTACTAGGATTACTTTTCCCCTTTTCATGTCACAGTGAGTTTTTGGCCGTTTGCAAAAACGGTTTTCGTTTTTTTGTTTGTTTGTTTTTTTCGTTATTAAGAGAAGCTTCTCTAAAGGCAAATAATTTGTCTAGAGGACACCCGAGGCTGCCAGCTATGATATTTTGTTCTGTGCTTTCTCCCCTATACAGAGTTTTTCCCCGGGGATTGGGGGGGAGGGGGTGTGTGAAGTTGGGCTTTTATTATCATTTTAATTGACAAATCTCATTCATCCTTAATGAGGAAAAATTCAAATAAAAGGAGAGGGAAGCGCCCATGTGATACAAATCATTTCAAAGTGGTTTTAAAACGGACCGTTCCTCCGTGCTGGGAACCTCGCCCGGCCACGGTCATCCGCAATATCCTCTGGCATCTCCTAGGGGCGCAGCTGAGCTGAAGAAAACTCTGGAAAACCACCACGGCCATAATTTTGGAAAAAAAAAAAAAAAAAAAAAAAAAAAAACAACAAAGAAAAAGAAAAAAAAAAGTCCCAACTCACCTAGCAAAAGTTTGTTTTTATCTTTACAGTCTGGCGTGTTCCACGGGTTGTTACAGGAGGCCCAGGGCAGCACAGGTACAAAGGACGCAAAAAGGTAGAAAAGTGTATAGCACAGGATAATATTGTAATATATGGCTATTAGAACCGAGATGATCAGCATGGCGATGCCGCAGCCTGGGAACAGAGAGGGGAGACAGGAGAACATCGCTATTAATCCCGGGGAAGGGGGGCAGCTGCCGCAGCCGGGGGAGCGGCGGGGCCCGGCGGCTGCAAAGCATCGGCTTCCTCTGGCACAGGTACGGGGGTCTCCCCGCTTTGAGGGGCTTCCCCCGCAACTGGCACAGGTACGGGGGGTCCCCCTGCTTTGAGGAGCTTACCCCGCAAGGACCGCGCAAGGACATGCGGCTGAAGCCATGCGAGAGAGGGAGTGCAGGTCATGCTCCCCAAAACCGGGCCGGCTCCTGCTCCGCTCACCTTGCAAGGCCGGGATGGCTTTCCAGACCGACACGGGGCCCTGACTAGCAAACTGCCCCAGGGAGACTTCCAGGAAGAAAATGGGGATCCCAGCTAGAGCCAACATCATCAAATAGGGGATGAGAAACGCACCTTGGGGGGCAGGAGGGGAGAGAAGAGAGAGTAACCTGAATCACCCCGTGATATTGGGGACAATTCAGTCAAGACATGCAGCTATTAAATTTTTTCTATTTGTTATCGCTTCCCGCTGCTGCCGGCCTCGACGGGGCGGGAATGGGGTGGGGGAAGGTGGGCGACAGCTTTCTGCATTTCCAGCATTTGCTCGAGACAATATTATTGTTAAAGGAGTACTTTAACGCCTCCCACTTAGTTCTTATGTGTAAAAAAAAAATGCTGACAATTAAAAAATAATTAGTTTAAAATCCCTTCTTCCCTCACAGAAAACAGGCTCTACAGAATCGTTTTCGATGATCACAGCACCAATACCCCCTGCTGATAGACGTTTCGTAGAGGGAAGGGTTTTACAGTTGCAGGGGCTTGAATCCAGTAACGCTCACCGGTTCTCCGTTTAAATAAGAGCCTCTGGCAGGAGAACCCCTGCAAATAAACTTTTTCTTCTCCTTGAAAACTATTAACGGCACAAACCCTCTCCTAACTTCTCCTCTATTCTGCTGAGCAGCATTCGCTCTACGTCAAACGATTATTTTTCAACCGGATCATTGAGAGATTTAAAATAATTCCCCCAAACTTCAAGAAATAACAAAATGTCTCGATTTGGGATCAAACTTCCTCTTGTGACTATCCTGATTGTAAAGTTCTGTGTACAGACCTTTACTCCCTCCTCTTCCCCCATCCCACCGATTGCGGATTCAGACCCGATTGTGCATAAATGAGGTGAAGGGAGTCCTGGAGCCCTCCCTCTGTGATCAACCCGCCTCTTCGTTTTCCTCCCTCTCCGGCCAGCACCAATTGCAGGTGTTTTTAAGGAAAGCACTGCCTTTTAATGAAATCTCGTCGGAGCTTTCCTACTTCCAGAGGTGACCATCACAAAAAAAACCCAAAACAAAAAACAAACAAACAAACAAAACCACCTGGCAGATGCTTCACCACGTCGCTGATGGTCTGAAGGTGCCCTTGCACCTCGGCTAAGCCCGGGGCTGGCTGCCCGGCAATAGGGAGCCGCCAGCCCCCTCTTCCCTCCTTTTTCTCCCCGCCAAAAAGGCAGAGACTGGCTCAGACCCGTACGGTACTGCAGGTAGAGAGACAGGAAAAAGCCATCATACCTCCCCCATTCTTAAAGGCCAGGTACGGGAACCTCCAGACATTGCCCAGCCCCACTGCATAACCCACCATGGAGAGGATGAAATCCAGCTTGCTAGACCAGTTCCCTCGGGCTTTATTTTCATCCCCTACATCGTCTTCCTAAAAGGGGAGAAAAGGGAGGAAAAATGGAGGGGGAGAACAAAAACGAAAAAAAAAAAAAAAGGAGAGAGAGAGAGAGATGGGAAAGCAGCTACTTTTGCAGACAAGTCCCGCGGTGCTGCGGCTGCACCTGCGAGCAGCGGCCGGGCCGGAGGGACCTTCCCGGGAGGCCCCCCCTGCAGCCCACGCCACTGCTGCCTGGCCTCTCTTCTGTCCAGAAAAAACCCACACGAAAGGTGGGTTTAAACTATAGCCCTCCACTGAGGGCTCGGGGGAAGGGGGAGTGAGGATCGCCTGGGAGGTCTCATCTCCTCCTCTGGGGGTTGAAGCCCTCAGTGCCCTCGGAAGGGTAAGGACCGACAGCCAGCTCTCAGCACAGCCCGCAGAGGCCCAGCACACGCAGATGAACTAAAGAACTGCTTTTGCTGAACGAACAGCCCCCCACGCCCCCGTTCCAGGGTAAACGCAGATACGCGGAAGGACAGGGAGAGGAGGTGGGCGCGGCACCTTCCCGGCCCCTCATCCCACCGGCGGAACCCATGGGATGGTTCGACCTCTTACAGGGTTGGGCTGATTTATTTGGCCCTGGTTTTGGTTACAGGGCCAAGGCACGCAGCCACCGGGGGTTAGGGCAGGCGGCCGAGCCTGAGGAGAGGAAGGGCAAGGCGCCCTTCCCGTCTGATGCTGGGGACAGGACCAGACCTCCCGCAGGGGCGTGTTAGGGGGGGGCACGGGTCGAACCCGGGGTACACCGACAGGCACGGCCTAGGGAACGGACTGGAATTACACAGGATGGTCCTTTGTACCGGTATTACATTATTAGCACTCGCCAGCATTACAGCTCTGGACCTAAGATCCTCTCTCCCCACCGCCGCACAGCCCCATCCCCGGCTGACCCGGACCTGCTTTTAGAACTTCAGCCCCAGATCGGTGCTGAGTGGCAAAGACCTCCCACGAGCTGAAGCGGGAGAAAGAAAACCTGTAAGGAGAAAACTCACCCCCTCCACTCTGCCAGGAAGGACGGAAGTGTTGCCATCTGTGCCCAGTACCACGGTGCTCTGGCTCAAGGTCACCCAGGCGCCCTTGGTGCTGTTTTGCTCCAGCGTGCTCTTACCAAGGCTTAGATTAGCGTCCCCGTCTGTGCTCTGCAAAGCGGGAATTTTGCAGTGAGGGATAGCAGCTTGCCCGGCGGTCCCTACCCCAGGGCTGTGCTTGCAGGGAAAGGCTTCCACAGATTCCCTCCGGAGCGTGGAGTTGGCTTGCACTGGGGTGCTGCTGAGCTTGCAGATCCCGACTTTGGTCCTCTCAAAATCGTTTGGTTTAGCTTCTTCGGAGGGAAGTGTTTTGTTGTCGTTAGAGAGCGATCGGGGAAGCCTGGCCGTCGCGGCGGGGGTTTGCGGCGGGGCATTCTGCGGCTCATTTTCGGGGCTGATTCTTACAACTCCCGCACCTTCATTGAGTCCACGAGCCACGGGTTCAGGATTGTTCACAACCTGCTTGCTCATATCCCTTTGACTGGCGTAATCCTAAAATGAGAACGTCACATATTTTACCAAAAGAAGAAGAAGGGGGGGAAAAAATGTTGGTGCTGCAGAGATTCTACGAATTTCTGTCCCCGTGCACAAAACGCATGCGCTAGAAAATGTGGATGGAGGAGTGTTGCAGAATTTCGAGGAGCCCCGGCTCGCCTGCTTGCCCTCCCACTCAATGTTAATGTTCTGGGGGAAAAACAGTACGGCACACGGAAAAAAAAATCATCAAATAAAAACCAGCATCTGCAAACCCGTAATTCAAGTTTAAATAAGTGTTTCTACAGCACTGCGCCGCCAGATCTCGTTAGATTTCACATCACGACTGTAGGATGCTCCCTTCCCTATCACCAGTGTA
>NW_026991032.1:0-27106 GCF_036250125.1 Pseudopipra pipra
TTCCGTGGGCAGGCAGGGCTTTCTGTGCTGGCACCTTTTCCCTGCGAGGAATCCTCATTTGGATCGAGTTTTGGGGGGGCTGCTAAAATGGCGGGGCGGGGGTGACCAAAGGGGGGACAGCAGCCCTGTTTCCCGGGACAGAAAGCTTGTGAGGTTTGGCTTTCAGGTGCATTGTGTGGCTCAGCCTGGGCACTCTGTGGGCAGGCAGGGCTTTCTGTGATGGCACCTTTTCCCTGCGAGGAATCCTCATTTGGATCGGGTTTGGATCGGGTGGCCGGCAGTGGTGGGCGGGGCTGACCAAAGGGGGGACAGCAGCCCTGTTTCCCGGGACAGAAAGCTTGTGAGGTTTGGCTTTCAGGTGCATTGTGTGGCACAGCCTGGGCACTCTGTGGGCAGGCAGGGCTTTCTGTGCTGGCACCTTTTCCCTGCGAGGAATCCTCATTTGGATCGAGTTTTGGGTGGGCTGCTAAAATGGCGGGGCGGGGGTGACCAAATGGGGGACAGCAGCCCTGTTTCCCGGGACAGAAAGCTTGTGAGGTTTGGCTTTCGGGTGCAGTGTGTGGCACAGCCTGGGCACTCTGGGGGCAGGCAGGGCTTTCTGTGCTGCCACCTTTTCCCTGCGAGGAATCCTCATTTGGATCGGGTTTGGATCGGATGGCCGGCAGTGGTGGGCGGGGCTGACCAAAGGGGGGACAGCAGCCCTGTTTCCCGGGACAGAAAGCTTGTGAGGTTTGGCTTTCAGGTGCAGTGTGTGGCGCAGCCTGGGCACACTGTGGGCAGGCAGGGCTGTCTGTGCTGGCACCTTTTCCCTGCGAGGAATCCTCATTTGGATCGGTTTTTGGGGGGGCTGCTAAAATGGCGGGGCGGGGCTGACCAAAGGGGGGACAGCAGCCCTGTTTCCCGGGACAGAAAGCTTGTGAGGTTTGGCTTTCAGGTGCAGTGTGTGGCACAGCCTGGGCACTCTGTGGGCAGGCAGGGCTTTCTGTGCTGGCACCTTTTCCCTGCGAGGAATCCTCATTTGGGTCGGGTTTGGATCGGGTGGCCGGCAATGGCGGGGCGGGGCTGACCAAAGGGGGGACAGCAGCCCTGTTTCCCGGGACAGAAAGCTTGTGAGGTTTGGCTTTCAGGTGCAGTGTGTGGCGCAGCCTGGGGTGTCCGTGGGCAGGCAGGGCTTTCTGTGCTGGCACCTTTTCCCTGCGAGGAATCCTCATTTGGATCGAGTTTTGGGGGGGCTGCTAAAATGGCGGGGCGGGGCTGACCAAAGGGGGGACAGCAGCCCTGTTTCCCGGGACAGAAAGCTTGTGAGGTTTGGCTTTCAGGTGCAGTGTGTGGCGCAGACTGGGCACACTGTGGGCAGGCAGGGCTTTCTGTGCTGGCACCTTTTCCCTGCGAGGAATCCTCATTTGGATCGGGTTTTGGGGGGGCTGCTAAAATGGCGGGGCGGGGCTGACCAAAGGGGGGACAGCAGCCCTGTTTCCCGGGACAGAAAGCTTGTGAGGTTTGGCTTTCAGGTGCAGTGTGTGGCGCAGCCTGGGCACACTGTGGGCAGGCAGGGCTTTCTGTGCTGGCACCTTTTCCCTGCGAGGAATCCTCATTTGGGTCGGGTTTGGATCGGGTGGCCGGCAATGGCGGGGCGGGGCTGACCAAAGGGGGGACAGCAGCCCTGTTTCCCGGGACAGAAAGCTTGTGAGGTTTGGCTTTCAGGTGCAGTGTGTGGCGCAGCCTGGGGTGTCCGTGGGCAGGCAGGGCTTTCTGTGCTGGCACCTTTTCCCTGCGAGGAATCCTCATTTGGATCGAGTTTTGGGGGGGCTGCTAAAATGGCGGGGCGGGGGTGACCAAAGGGGGGACAGCAGCCCTGTTTCCCGGGACAGAAAGCTTGTGAGGTTTGGCTTTCAGGTGCAGTGTGTGGCACAGCCTGGGCACTCTGTGGGCAGGCAGGGCTTTCGGTGCTGGCACCTTTTCCCTGCGAGGAATCCTCATTTGGGTCGGGTTTGGTTCGGGTGGCCGGCAATGGCGGGGCGGGGCTGACCAAAGGGGGGACAGCAGCCCTGTTTCTCGGGACAGAAAGCTTGTGAGGTTTGGCTTTCAGGTGCAGTGTGTGGCACAGCCTGGGCACTCTGTGGGCAGGCAGGGCTTTCTGTGCTGGCACCTTTTCCCTGCGAGGAATCCTCATTTGGATCGAGTTTTGGGGGGGCTGCTAAAATGGCGGGGCGGGGGTGACCAAAGGGGGGACAGCAGCCCTGTTTCCCGGGACAGAAAGCTTGTGAGGTTTGGCTTTCAGGTGCCTTGTGTGGCTCAGCCTGGGCACTCTGTGGGCAGGCAGGGCTTTCTGTGCTGGCACCTTTTCCCTGCGAGGAATCCTCATTTGGATCGGGTTTGGATCGGGTGGCCGGCAATGGTGGGCGGGGCTGACCAAAGGGGGGACAGCAGCCCTGTTTCCCGGGACAGAAAGCTTGTGAGGTTTGGCTTTCAGGTGCATTGTGTGGCACAGCCTGGGCACTCTGTGGGCAGGCAGGGCTTTCTGTGCTGGCACCTTTTCCCTGCGAGGAATCCTCATTTGGATCGAGTTTTGGGGGGGCTGCTAAAATGGCGCGGCGGGGGTGACCAAAGGGGGGACAGCAGCCCTGTTTCCCGGGACAGAAAGCTTGTGAGGTTTGGCTTTCAGGTGCAGTGTGTGGCTCAGCCTGGACTGTCCGTGGGCAGGCAGGGCTTTCTGTGCTGGCACCTTTTCCCTGCGAGGAATCCTCATTTGGGTCGTGTTTGGATCGGGTGGCCGGCAATGGCGGGGCGGGGCTGACCAAAGGGGGACAGCAGCCCTGTTTCCCGGGACAGAAAGCTTGTGAGGTTTGGCTTTCAGGTGCAGTGTGTGGCGCAGCCTGGGGTGTCCGTGGGCAGGCAGGGCTTTCTGTGCTGGCACCTTTTCCCTGCGAGGAATCCTCATTTGGATCGAGTTTTGGGGGGGCTGCTAAAATGGCGGGGCGGGGGTGACCAAAGGGGGGACAGCAGCCCTGTTTCCCGGGACAGAAAGCTTGTGAGGTTTGGCTTTCAGGTGCAGTGTGTGGCGCAGCCTGGGGTGTCCGTGGGCAGGCAGGGCTTTCTGTGCTGGCACCTTTTCCCTGCGAGGAATCCTCATTTGGGTCGAGTTTTGGGGGGGCTGCTAAAATGGCGGGGCGGGGCTGACCAAAGGGGGGACAGCAGCCCTGTTTCCCGGGACAGAAAGCTTGTGAGGTTTGGCTTTCAGGTGCAGTGTGTGGCGCAGACTGGGCACACTGTGGGCAGGCAGGGCTTTCTGTGCTGGCACCTTTTCCCTGCGAGGAATCCTCATTTGGATCGGGTTTTGGGGGGGCTGCTAAAATGGCGGGGCGGGGCTGACCAAAGGGGGGACAGCAGCCCTGTTTCCCGGGACAGAAAGCTTGTGAGGTTTGGCTTTCAGGTGCAGTGTGTGGCGCAGCCTGGGGTGTCCGTGGGCAGGCAGGGCTTACTGTGCTGGCACCTTTTCCCTGCGAGGAATCCTCATTTGGATCGAGTTTTGGGGGGGCTGCTAAAATGGCGGGCGCGGGGGTGACCAAAGGGGGGACAGCAGCCCTGTTTCCCGGGACAGAAAGCTTGTGAGGTTTGGCTTTCAGGTGCATTGTGTGGCTCAGCCTGGGCACTCTGTGGGCAGGCAGGGCTTTCTGTGCTGGCACCTTTTCCCTGCGAGGAATCCTCATTTGGATCGGGTTTGGATCGGGTGGCCGGCAGTGGTGGGCGGGGCTGACCAAGGTGGGGGACAGCAGCCCTGTTTCCCGGGACAGAAAGCTTGTGAGGTTTGGCTTTCAGGTGCAGTGTGTGGCACAGCCTGGGCACTCTGTGGGCAGGCAGGGCTTTCTGTGCTGGCACCTTTTCCCTGCGAGGAATCCTCATTTGGATCGGGTTTGGATCGGGTGGCCGGCAATGGCAGGGCGGGGCTGACCAAAGGGGGGACAGCAGCCCTGTTTCCCGGGACAGAAAGCTTGTGAGGTTTGGCTTTCAGGTGCAGTGTGTGGCGCAGCCTGGGGTGTCCGTGGGCAGGCAGGGCTTTCTGTGCTGGCACCTTTTCCCTGCGAGGAATCCTCATTTGGATCGGGTTTTGGGGGGGCTGCTAAAATGGCGGGGCGGGGCTGACCAAAGGGGGGACAGCAGCCCTGTTTCCCGGGACAGAAAGCTTGTGAGGTTTGGCTTTCAGGTGCATTGTGTGGCACAGCCTGGGCACTCTGTGGGCAGGCAGGGCTTTCTGTGCTGGCACCTTTTCCCTGCGAGGAATCCTCATTTGGATCGAGTTTTGGGGGGGCTGCTAAAATGGCGGGGCGGGGGTGACCAAAGGGGGGACAGCAGCCCTGTTTCCCGGGACAGAAAGCTTGTGAGGTTTGGCTTTCAGGTGCAGTGTGTGGCTCAGCCTGGACTGTCCGTGGGCAGGCAGGGCTTTCTGTGCTGGCACCTTTTCCCTGCGAGGAATCCTCATTTGGGTCGTGTTTGGATCGGGTGGCCGGCAATGGCGGGGCGGGGCTGACCAAAGGGGGGACAGCAGCCCTGTTTCCCGGGACAGAAAGCTTGTGAGGTTTGGCTTTCAGGTGCAGTGTGTGGCGCAGCCTGGGGTGTCCGTGGGCAGGCAGGGCTTTCTGTGCTGGCACCTTTTCCCTGCGAGGAATCCTCATTTGGATCGAGTTTTGGGGGGGCTGCTAAAATGGCGGGGCGGGGGTGACCAAAGGGGGGACAGCAGCCCTGTTTCCCGGGACAGAAAGCTTGTGAGGTTTGGCTTTCAGGTGCAGTGTGTGGCGCAGCCTGGGGTGTCCGTGGGCAGGCAGGGCTTTCTGTGCTGGCACCTTTTCCCTGCGAGGAATCCTCATTTGGATCGAGTTTTGGGGGGGCTGCTAAAATGGCGGGGCGGGGGTGACCAAAGGGGGGACAGCAGCCCTGTTTCCCGGGACAGAAAGCTTGTGAGGTTTGGCTTTCAGGTGCAGTGTGTGGCGCAGCCTGGGGTGTCCGTGGGCAGGCAGGGCTTTCTGTGCTGGCACCTTTTCCCTGCGAGGAATCCTCATTTGGGTCGAGTTTTGGGGGGGCTGCTAAAATGGCGGGGCGGGGCTGACCAAAGGGGGGACAGCAGCCCTGTTTCCCGGGACAGAAAGCTTGTGAGGTTTGGCTTTCAGGTGCAGTGTGTGGCGCAGCCTGGGCACACTGTGGGCAGGCAGGGCTTTCTGTGCTGGCACCTTTTCCCTGCGAGGAATCCTCATTTGGATCGGGTTTTGGGGGGGCTGCTAAAATGGCGGGGCGGGGCTGACCAAAGGGGGGACAGCAGCCCTGTTTCCCGGGACAGAAAGCTTGTGAGGTTTGGCTTTCAGGTGCAGTGTGTGGCACAGCCTGGGGTGTCCGTGGGCAGGCAGGGCTTTCTGTGCTGGCACCTTTTCCCTGCGAGGAATCCTCATTTGGATCGAGTTTTGGGGGGGCTGCTAAAATGGCGGGGCGGGGCTGACCAAAGGGGGGACAGCAGCCCTGTTTCCCGGGACAGAAAGCTTGTGAGGTTTGGCTTTCAGGTGCATTGTGTGGCTCAGCCTGGGCACTCTGTGGGCAGGCAGGGCTTTCTGTGCTGGCACCTTTTCCCTGCGAGGAATCCTCATTTGGGTCGGGTTTGGATCGGGTGGCCGGCAATGGCGGGGCGGGGCTGACCAAAGGGGGGACAGCAGCCCTGTTTCCCGGGACAGAAAGCTTGTGAGGTTTGGCTTTCAGGTGCAGTGTGTGGCTCAGCCTGGGGTGTCCGTGGGCAGGCAGGGCTTTCTGTGCTGGCACCTTTTCCCTGCGAGGAATCCTCATTTGGGTCGTGTTTGGATCGGGTGGCCGGCAATGGCGGGGCGGGGCTGACCAAAGGGGGGACAGCAGCCCTGTTTCTCGGGACAGAAAGCTTGTGAGGTTTGGCTTTCAGGTGCAGTGTGTGGCGCAGCCTGGGGTGTCCGTGGGCAGGCAGGGCTTTCTGTGCTGGCACCTTTTCCCTGCGAGGAATCCTCATTTGGATCGAGTTTTGGGGGGTCTGCTAAAATGGCGGGGCGGGGCTGACCAAAGGGGGGACAGCAGCCCTGTTTCCCGGGACAGAAAGCTTGTGAGGTTTCGCTTTCAGGTGCAGTGTGTGGCGCAGCCTGGGCACACTGTGGGCAGGCAGGGCTTTCTGTGCTGGCACCTTTTCCCTGCGAGGAATCCTCATTTGGATCGGGTTTTGGGGGGGCTGCTAAAATGGCGGGGCGGGGCTGACCAAAGGGGGGACAGCAGCCCTGTTTCCCGGGACAGAAAGCTTGTGAGGTTTGGCTTTCAGGTGCAGTGTGTGGCACAGCCTGGGCACTCTGTGGGCAGGCAGGGCCTTCTGTGCTGGCACCTTTTCCCTGCGAGGAATCCTCATTTGGGTCGGGTTTGGATCGGGTGGCCGGCAATGGCGGGGCGGGGCTGACCAAAGGGGGGACAGCAGCCCTGTTTCCCGGGACAGAAAGCTTGTGAGGTTTGGCTTTCAGGTGCAGTGTGTGGCGCAGCCTGGGGTGTCCGTGGGCAGGCAGGGCTTTCTGTGCTGGCACCTTTTCCCTGCGAGGAATCCTCATTTGGATCGAGTTTTGGGGGGGCTGCTAAAATGGCGGGGCGGGGCTGACCAAAGGGGGGACAGCAGCCCTGTTTCCCGGGACAGAAAGCTTGTGAGGTTTGGCTTTCAGGTGCAGTGTGTGGCGCAGCCTGGGCACACTGTGGGCAGGCAGGGCTTTCTGTGCTGGCACCTTTTCCCTGCGAGGAATCCTCATTTGGATCGGGTTTTGGGGGGGCTGCCAAAATGGCGGGGCGGGGCTGACCAAAGGGGGGACAGCAGCCCTGTTTCCCGGGACAGAAAGCTTGTGAGGTTTCGCTTTCAGGTGCATTGTGTGGCTCAGCCTGGGCACTCTGTGGGCAGGCAGGGCTTTCTGTGCTGGCACCTTTTCCCTGCGAGGAATCCTCATTTGGACCGGGTTTGGTTCGGGTGGCCGGCAATGGCGTGGCGGGGCTGACCAAAGGGGGGACAGCAGCCCTGTTTCCCGGGACAGAAAGCTTGTGAGGTTTGGCTTTCAGGTGCAGTGTGTGGCACAGCCTGGGCACTCTGTGGGCAGGCAGGGCTTTCTGTGCTGGCACCTTTTCCCTGCGAGGAATTCTCATTTGGGTCGGGTTTGGATCGGGTGGCCGGCAATGGCGGGGCGGGGCTGACCAAAGGGGGGACAGCAGCCCTGTTTCCCGGGACAGAAAGCTTGTGAGGTTTGGCTTTCAGGTGCATTGTGTGGCTCAGCCTGGGCACTCTGGGGGCAGGCAGGGCTTTCTGTGCTTGCACCTTTTCCCTGCGAGGAATCCTCATTTGGATCGGGTTTGGATCGTGTGGCCGGTAGTGGTGGGCGGGGCTGACCAAAGGGGGGACAGCAGCCCTGTTTCCCGGGACAGAAAGCTTGTGAGGTTTGGCTTTCAGGTGCAGTGTGTGGCGCAGCCTGGGGTGTCCGTGGGCAGGCAGGGCTTTCTGTGCTGGCACCTTTTCCCTGCGAGGAATCCTCATTTGGATCGGGTTTGGATCGGGTGGCCGGCAATGGCGGGGCGGGGCTGACCAAAGGGGGGACAGCAGCCCTGTTTCCCGGGACAGAAAGCTTGTGAGGTTTGGCTTTCAGGTGCAGTGTGTGGCACAGCCTGGGCACTCTGTGGGCAGGCAGGGCTTTCTGTGCTGGCACCTTTTCCCTGCGAGGAATCCTCATTTGGGTCGAGTTTTGGGGAGGCTGCTAAAATGGCGGGGCGGGGCTGACCAAAGGGGGGACAGCAGCCCTGTTTCCCGGGACAGAAAGCTTGTGAGGTTTGGCTTTCAGGTGCTGTGTGTGGCGCAGCCTGGGCACACTGTGGGCAGGCAGGGCTTTCTGTGCTGGCACCTTTTCCCTGCGAGGAATCCTCATTTGGATCGGGTTTTGGGAGGTCTGCTAAAATGGCGGGGCGGGGCTGACCAAAGTGGGGACAGCAGCCCTGTTTCCCGGGACAGAAAGCTTGTGAGGTTTGGCTTTCAGGTGCATTGTGTGGCGCAGCCTGGGGTGTCCGTGGGCAGGCAGGGCTTTCTGTGCTGGCACCTTTTCCCTGCGAGGAATCCTCATTTGGATCGAGTTTTGGGGGGGCTGCTAAAATGGAGGGGCGGGGGTGACCAAAGGGGGGACAGCAGCCCTGTTTCCCGGGACAGAAAGCTTGTGAGGTTTGGCTTTCAGGTGCAGTGTGTGGCGCAGCCTGGGCACTCTGTGGGCAGGCAGGGCTTTCTGTGCTGGCACCTTTTCCCTGCGAGGAATCCTCATTTGGATCGGGTTTGGATCGGGTGGCCGGCAATGGCGGGGCGGGGCTGACCAAAGGGGGGACAGCAGCCCTGTTTCCCGGGACAGAAAGCTTGTGAGGTTTGGCTTTCAAGTGCAGTGTGTGGCGCAGCCTGGGGTGTCCGTGGGCAGGCAGGGCTTTCTGTGCTGGCACCTTTTCCCTGCTAGGAATCCTCATTTGGGTCGGGTTTGGATCGGGTGGCCGGCAATGGCGGGGCGGGGCTGACCAAAGGGGGGACAGCAGCCCTGTTTCCCGGGACAGAAAGCTTGTGAGGTTTGGCTTTCAAGTGCAGTGTGTGGCGCAGCCTGGGGTGTCCGTGGGCAGGCAGGGCTTTCTGTGCTGGCACCTTTTCCCTGCGAGGAATCCTCATTTGGATCGGGTTTGGATAGGGTTTGGATCGGGTGGCCGGCAGTGGTGGGCGGGGCTGACCAAGGTGGGGGACAGCAGCCCTGTTTGCCGGGACAGAAAGCTTGTGAGGTTTGGCTTTCAGGTGCAGTGTGTGGCGCAGCCTGGGCACTCTGTGGGCAGGCAGGGCTTTCTGTGCTGGCACCTTTTCCCTGCGAGGAATCCTCATTTGGATCGGGTTTTGGGGGGCTGCTAAAATGGCGGGGCGGGGCTGACCAAAGTGGGGACAGCAGCCCTGTTTCCCGGGACAGAAAGCTTGTGAGGTTTGGCTTTCAGGTGCAGTGTGTGGCACAGCCTGGGCACTCTGTGGGCAGGCAGGGCTTTCTGTGCTGGCACCTTTTCCCTGCGAGGAATCCTCATTTGGATCTGGTTTGGATCGGGTGGCCGGCAATGGTGGGGCGGGGGTGACCAAAGGGGGGACAGCAGCCCTGTTTCCCGGGACAGAAAGCTTGTGAGGTTTGGCTTTCAGGTGCAGTGTGTGGCGCAGCCTGGGGTGTCCGTGGGCAGGCAGGGCTTTCTGTGCTGGCACCTTTTCCTTGCGAGGAATCCTCATTTGGATCGGGTTTGGATCGGATGGCCGGCAGTGGTGGGCGGGGCTGACCAAAGGGGGGACAGCCGCCCTGTTTCTCGGGACAGAAAGCTTGTGAGGTTTGGCTTTCAGGTGCAGTGTGTGGCGCAGCCTGGGGTGTCCGTGGGCAGGCAGGGCTTTCTGTGCTGGCACCTTTTCCCTGCGAGGAATCCTCATTTGGATCGGGTTTTGGGGGGGCTGCTAAAATGGCGGGGCGGTGCTGACCAAAGTGGGGACAGCAGCCCTGTTTCCCGGGACAGAAAGCTTGTGAGGTTTGGCTTTCAGGTGCAGTGTGTGGCACAGCCTGGGCACTCTGTGGGCAGGCAGGGCTTTCTGTGCTGGCACCTTTTCCCTGCGAGGAATCCTCATTTGGGTCGGGTTTGGATCGGGTGGCCGGCAATGGCACGGCGGGGCTGACCAAAGGGGGGACAGCAGCCCTGTGTCCTGGGACAGAAAGCTTGTGAGGTTTGGCTTTCAGGTGCAGTGTGTGGCGCAGCCTGGGGTGTCCGTGGGCAGGCAGGGCTTTCTGTGCTGGCACCTTTTCCCTGCGAGGAATCCTCATTTGGATCGAGTTTTGGGGGGGCTGCTAAAATGGCGGGGCGGGGGTGACCAAAGGGGGGACAGCAGCCCTGTTTCCCGGGACAGAAAGCTTGTGAGGTTTGGCTTTCAGGTGCATTGTGTGGCTCAGCCTGGGCACTCTGTGGGCAGGCAGGGCTTTCTGTGCTGGCACCTTTTCCCTGCGAGGAATCCTCATTTGGATCGGGTTTGGATCGGGTGGCCGGCAGTGGTGGGCGGGGCTGACCAAGGTGGGGGACAGCAGCCCTGTTTCCCGGGACAGAAAGCTTGTGAGGTTTGGCTTTCAGGTGCAGTGTGTGGCACAGCCTGGGCACTCTGTGGGCAGGCAGGGCTTTCTGTGCTGGCACCTTTTCCCTGCGAGGAATCCTCATTTGGATCGGGTTTGGATCGGGTGGCCGGCAATGGCAGGGCGGGGCTGACCAAAGGGGGGACAGCAGCCCTGTTTCTCGGGACAGAAAGCTTGTGAGGTTTGGCTTTCAGGTGCAGTGTGTGGCACAGCCTGGGCACTCTGTGGGCAGGCAGGGCTTTCTGTGCTGGCACCTTTTCCCTGCGAGGAATCCTCATTTGGATCGAGTTTTGGGGGGGCTGCTAAAATGGCGGGGCGGGGCTGACCAAAGGGGGGACAGCAGCCCTGTTTCCCGGGACAGAAAGCTTGTGAGGTTTGCCTTTCAGGTGCATTGTGTGGCTCAGCCTGGGGTGTCCGTGGGCAGGCAGGGCTTTCTGTGCTGGCACCTTTTCCCTGCGAGGAATCCTCATTTGGATCGGGTTTGGATCGGGTGGCCGGCAGTGGTGGGCGGGGCTGACCAAAGGGGGGACAGCAGCCCTGTTTCCCGGGACAGAAAGCTTGTGAGGTTTGGCTTTCAGGTACATTGTGTGGCACAGCCTGGGCACTCTGTGGGCAGGCAGGGCTTTCTGTGCTGGCACCTTTTCCCTGCGAGGAATCCTCATTTGGATCGGGTTTTGGGGGGGCTGCTAAAATGGCGGGGCGGGGCTGACCAAAGGGGGGACAGCAGCCCTGTTTCCCGGGACAGAAAGCTTGTGAAGTTTGGCTTTCAGGTGCATTGTGTGGCTCAGCCTGGGCACACTGTGGGCAGGCAGGGCTTTCTGTGCTGGCACCTTTTCCCTGCGAGGAATCCTCATTTGG
The DNA here is from genome assembly GCF_036250125.1 of Pseudopipra pipra. Lineage (NCBI taxonomy): Eukaryota > Metazoa > Chordata > Aves > Passeriformes > Pipridae > Pseudopipra > Pseudopipra pipra. The sequence continues at coordinate 11,037 of NW_026991032.1, forward strand.
ATCGGGTTTGGATCGGGTTGCCGGCAGTGGTGGGCGGGGCTGACCAAGGTGGTTGACAGCAGCCCTGTTTCCCGGGACAGAAATGTTGTGAGGTTTGGCTTTCAGGTGCAGTGTGTGGCGCAGCCTGGGCACTCTGTGGGCAGGCAGGGCTTTCTGTGCTGGCACCTTTTCCCTGCGAGGAATCCTCATTTGGATCGGGTTTTGGGGGGGCTGCTTAAATGGCGGGGCTGGGCTGACCAAAGGGGGGACAGCAGCCCTGTTTCCCGGGACAGAAAGCTTGTGAGGTTTCGCTTTCAGGTGCATTGTGTGGCTCAGCCTGGGCACTCTGTGGGCAGGCAGGGCTTTCTGTGCTGGCACCTTTTCCCTGCGAGGAATCCTCATTTGGATCCGGTTTTGGGGGGGCTGCCAAAATGGCGGGTCGGGGGTGACCAAAGGGGGGACAGCAGCCCTGTTTCCCGGGACAGAAAGCTTGTGAGGTTTGGCTTTCAGGTGCAGTGTGTGGCACAGCCTGGGCACTCTGTGGGCAGGCAGGGCTTTCTGTGCTGGCACCTTTTCCCTGCGAGGAATCCTCATTTGGATCGGGTTTGGATCGGGTGGCCGGCAGTGGTGGGCGGGGCTGACCAAGGGGGGGGACAGCAGCCCTGTTTCCCGGGACAGAAAGCTTGTGAGGTTTGGCTTTCAGGTGCAGTGTGTGGCACAGCCTGGGCACTCTGTGGGCAGGCAGGGCTTTCTGTGCTGGCACCTTTTCCCTGCGAGGAATCCTCATTTGGGTCGGGTTTGGATCGGGTGGCCGGCAATGGCGGGGCGGGGCTGACCAAAGGGGGGACAGCAGCCCTGTTTCTCGGGACAGAAAGCTTGTGAGGTTTGGCTTTCAGGTGCAGTGTGTGGCACAGCCTGGGCACTCTGTGGGCAGGCAGGGCTTTCTGTGCTGGCACCTTTTCCCTGCGAGGAATCCTCATTTGGATCGAGTTTTGGGGGGGCTGCTAAAATGGCGGGGCGGGGGTGACCAAAGGGGGGACAGCAGCCCTGTTTCCCGGGACAGAAAGCTTGTGAGGTTTGGCTTTCAGGTGCACTGTGTGGCGCAGCCTGGGGTGTCCGTGGGCAGGCAGGGCTTTCTGTGCTGGCACCTTTTCCTTGCGAGGAATCCTCATTTGGATCTGGTTTGGATCGGATGGCCGGCAGTGGTGGGCGGGGCTGACCAAAGGGGGGACAGCAGCCCTGTTTCCCGGGACAGAAAGCTTGTGAGGTTTGGCTTTCAGGTGCAGTGTGTGGCGCAGCCTGGGGTGTCCGTGGGCAGGCAGGGCTTTCTGTGCTGGCACCTTTTCCCTGCGAGGAATCCTCATTTGGATCGAGTTTTGGGGAGGCTGCTAAAATGGCGGGGCGGGGGTGACCAAAGGGGGGACAGCAGCCCTGTTTCCCGGGACAGAAAGCTTGTGAGGTTTGGCTTTCAGGTGCAGTGTGTGGCGCAGCCTGGGCACTCTGTGGGCAGGCAGGGCTTTCTGTGCTGGCACCTTTTCCCTGCGAGGAATCCTCATTTGGATCGGGTTTGGATCGGTTGGCCGGCAATGGCGGGGCGGGGCTGACCAAGGGGGGGGACAGCAGCCCTGTTTCCCGGGACAGAAATGTTGTGAGGTTTGGCTTTCAGGTGCAGTGTGTGGCGCAGCCTGGGCACTCTGTGGGCAGGCAGGGCTTTCTGTGCTGGCACCTTTTCCCTGCGAGGAATCCTCATTTGGATCGGGTTTTGGGGGGGCTGCTAAAATGGCGGGGCGGGGCTGACCAAAGGGGGGACAGCAGCCCTGTTTCCCGGGACAGAAAGCTTGTGAGGTTTGGCTTTCAGGTGCATTGTGTGGCACTGCCTGGGCACTCTGTGGGCAGGCAGGGCTTTCTGTGCTGGCACCTTTTCCCTGCGAGGAATCCTCATTTGGATCGGGTTTGCATCGGGTGGCCGGCAGTGGTGGGCGTGGCTGACCAAGGTGGGGGACAGCAGCCCTGTTTCCCGGGACAGAAAGCTTGTGAGGTTTGGCTTTCAGGTGCAGTGTGTGGCACAGCCTGGGCACTCTGTGGGCAGGCAGGGCTTTCTGTGCTGGCACCTTTTCCCTGCGAGGAATCCTCATTTGGGTCGGGTTTGGATCGGGTGGCCCGCAATGGCGGGGCGGGGCTGACCAAAGGGGGGACAGCAGCCCTGTTTCCCGGGACAGAAAGCTTGTGAGGTTTGGCTTTCAGGTGCATTGTGTGGCTCAGCATGGGCACTCTGTGGGCAGGCAGGGCTTTCTGTGCTGGCACCTTTTCCCTGCGAGGAATCCTCATTTGGATCTGGTTTGGATCGGGTGGCCGGCAATGGCGGGGCGGGGCTGACCAAAGGGGGGACAGCAGCCCTGTTTCCCGGGACAGAAAGCTTGTGAGGTTTGGCTTTCAGGTGCAGTGTGTGGCGCAGCCTGGGGTGTCCGTGGGCAGGCAGGGCTTTCTGTGCTGGCACCTTTTCCCTGCGAGGAATCCTCATTTGGATCGAGTTTTGGGGGGGCTGCTAAAATGGCGGGGCGGGGCTGACCAAGGTGGGGGACAGCAGCCCTGTTTCCCGGGACAGAAAGCTTGTGAGGTTTGGCTTTCAGGTGCAGTGTGTGGCACAGCCAGGGCACTCTGTGGGCAGGCAGGGCTTTCTGTGCTGGCACCTTTTCCCTGCGAGGAATCCTCATTTGGATCGGGTTTGGATCGGGTGGCCGGCAGTGGTGGGCGGGGCTGACCAAGGTGGGGGACAGCAGCCCTGTTTCCCGGGACAGAAAGCTTGTGAGGTTTGGCTTTCAGGTGCAGTGTGTGGCACAGCCTGGGCACTCTGTGGGCAGGCAGGGCTTTCTGTGCTGGCACCTTTTCCCTGCGAGGAATCCTCATTTGGGTCGGGTTTGGATCGGGTGGCCGGCAATGGCACGGCGGGGCTGACCAAAGGGGGGACAGCAGCCCTGTGTCCTGGGACAGAAAGCTTGTGAGGTTTGGCTTTCAGGTGCAGTGTGTGGCACAGCCAGGGCACTCTGTGGGCAGGCAGGGCTTTCTGTGCTGGCACCTTTTCCCTGCGAGGAATCCTCATTTGGATCGAGTTTTGGGGGGGCTGCTAAAATGGCGGGGCGGGGGTGACCAAAGGGGGGACAGCAGCCCTGTTTCCCGGGACAGAAAGCTTGTGAGGTTTGGCTTTCAGGTGCAGTGTGTGGCGCAGCCTGGGGTGTCCGTGGGCAGGCAGGGCTTTCTGTGCTGGCACCTTTTCCTTGCGAGGAATCCTCATTTGGATCTGGTTTGGATCGGATGGCCGGCAGTGGTGGGCGGGGCTGACCAAAGGGGGGACAGCAGCCCTGTTTCCCGGGACAGAAAGCTTGTGAGGTTTGGCTTTCAGGTGCAGTGTGTGGCGCAGCCTGGGGTGTCCGTGGGCAGGCAGGGCTTTCTGTGCTGGCACCTTTTCCCTGCGAGGAATCCTCATTTGGGTCGAGTTTTGGGGAGGCTGCTAAAATGGCGGGGCGGGGCTGACCAAAGGGGGGACAGCAGCCCTGTTTCCCGGGACAGAAAGCTTGTGAGGTTTGGCTTTCAGGTGCTGTGTGTGGCGCAGCCTGGGCACACTGTGGGCAGGCAGGGCTTTCTGTGCTGGCACCTTTTCCCTGCGAGGAATCCTCATTTGGATCGGGTTTTGGGGGGGCTGCTAAAATGGCGGGGCGGGGCTGACCAAAGGGGGGACAGCAGCCCTGTTTCCCGGGACAGAAAGCTTGTGAGGTTTGGCTTTCAAGTGCAGTGTGTGGCGCAGCCTGGGGTGTCCGTGGGCAGGCAGGGCTTTCTGTGCTGGCACCTTTTCCCTGCGAGGAATCCTCATTTGGATCGGGTTTGGATCGGATGGCCGGCTGTGGTGGGCGGGGCTGACCAAAGGGGGGACAGCAGCCCTGTTTCCCGGGACAGAAAGCTTGTGAGGTTTGGCTTTCAGGTGCAGTGTGTGGCGCAGCCTGGGGTGTCCGTGGGCAGGCAGGGCTTTCTGTGCTGGCACCTTTTCCCTGCGAGGAATCCTCATTTGGGTCGGGTTTGGATCGGGTGGCCGGCAATGGCGGGGCGGGGCTGACCAAAGGGGGGACAGCAGCCCTGTTTCCCGGGACAGAAAGCTTGTGAGGTTTGGCTTTCAGGTGCTGTGTGTGGCGCAGCCTGGGCACACTGTGGGCAGGCAGGGCTTTCTGTGCTGGCACCTTTTCCCTGCGAGGAATCCTCATTTGGATCGGGTTTTGGGGGGGCTGCTAAAATGGCGGGGCGGGGCTGACCAAAGGGGGGACAGCAGCCCTGTTTCCCGGGACAGAAAGCTTGTGAGGTTTGGCTTTCAGGTGCAGTGTGTGGCACAGCCTGGGCACTCTGTGGGCAGGCAGGGCTTTCTGTGCTGGCACCTTTTCCCTGCGAGGAATCCTCATTTGGATCGGGTTTGGATCGGGTGGCCGGCAATGGCGGGGTGGGGCTGACCAAAGGGGGGACAGCAGCCCTGTTTCCCGGGACAGAAAGCTTGTGAGGTTTGGCTTTCAAGTGCAGTGTGTGGCGCAGCCTGGGGTGTCCGTGGGCAGGCAGGGCTTTCTGTGCTGGCACCTTTTCCCTGCGAGGAATCCTCATTTGGATCGGGTTTGGATCGGATGGCCGGCTGTGGTGGGCGGGGCTGACCAAAGGGGGGACAGCAGCCCTGTTTCCCGGGACAGAAAGCTTGTGAGGTTTGGCTTTCAGGTGCAGTGTGTGGCACAGTCTGGGCACTCTGTGGGCAGGCAGGGCTTTCTGTGCTGGCACCTTTTCCCTGCGAGGAATCCTCATTTGGATCTGGTTTGGATCGGGTTGCCGGCAATGGCGGGCCGGGGCTGACCAAAGGGGGGACAGCAGCCCTGTTTCCCGGGACAGAAAGCTTGTGAGGTTTGGCTTTCAGGTGCAGTGTGTGGCGCAGCCTGGGGTGTCCGTGGGCAGGCAGGGCTTTCTGTGCTGGCACCTTTTCCCTGCGAGGAATCCTCATTTGGATCGGGTTTTGGGGGGGCTGCTAAAATGGCGGGGCGGGGCTGACCAAAGTGGGGACAGCAGCCCTGTTTCCCGGGACAGAAAGCTTGTGAGGTTTGGCTTTCAGGTGCATTGTGTGGCTCAGCATGGGCACTCTGTGGGCAGGCAGGGCTTTCTGTGCTGGCACCTTTTCCCTGCGAGGAATCCTCATTTGGATCGGGTTTGGATCGGGTGGCCGGCAATGGCGGGGCGGGGCTGACCAAAGGGGGGACAGCAGCCCTGTTTCCCGGGACAGAAAGCTTGTGAGGTTTGGCTTTCAGGTGCAGTGTGTGGCACAGCCTGGGCACTCTGTGGGCAGGCAGGGCTTTCTTTGGTGGCACCTTTTCCCTGCGAGGAATCCTCATTTGGGTCGGGTTTGGATCGGGTGGCCTGCAATGGCGGGGCGGGGCTGACCAAAGGGGGGACAGCAGCCCTGTTTCCCGGGACAGAAAGCTTGTGAGGTTTGGCTTTCAGGTGCAGTGTGTGGCGCAGCCTGGGGTGTCCGTGGGCAGGCAGGGCTTTCTGTGCTGGCACCTTTTCCTTGCGAGGAATCCTCATTTGGATCGGGTTTGGATCGGGTGGCCGGCTGTGGTGGGCGGGGCTGACCAAAGGGGGGACAGCAGCCCTGTTTCCCGGGACAGAAAGCTTGTGAGGTTTGGCTTTCAGGTGCAGTGTGTGGCACAGCCTGGGCACTCTGTGGGCAGGCAGGGCTTTCTGTGCTGGCACCTTTTCCCTGCGAGGAATCCTCATTTTGGTCGGGTTTGAATCGGGTGGCCCGCAATGGCGGGGCGGGGCTGACCAAAGGGGGGACAGCAGCCCTGTTTCCCGGGACAGAAAGCTTGTGAGGTTTGGCTTTCAGGTGTAGTGTGTGGCGCAGCCTGGGCACACTGTGGGCAGGCAGGGCTTTCTGTGCTGGCACCTTTTCCTTGCGAGGAATCCTCATTTGGATCGAGTTTTGGGGGGGCTGCTAAAATGGCGGGGCGGGGGTCACCAAAGGGGGGACAGCAGCCTTGTTTCCCGGGACAGAAAGCTTGTGAGGTTTGGCTTTCAGGTGCAGTGTGTGGCGCAGCCTGGGGTGTCCGTGGGCAGGCAGGGCTTTCTGTGCTGGCACCTTTTCCCTGCGAGGAATCCTCATTTGGATCTGGTTTGGATCGGGTGGCCGGCAGTGGTGGGCGGGGCTGACCAAAGGGGGGACAGCAGCCCTGTTTCCCGGGACAGAAAGCTTGTGAGGTTTGGCTTTCAGGTGCATTGTGTGGCACTGCCTGGGCACTCTGTGGGCAGGCAGGGCTTTCTGTGCTGGCACCTTTTCCCTGCGAGGAATCCTCATTTGGATCGGGTTTGGATCGGGTGGCCGGCAGTGGTGGGCGGGGCTGACCAAGGTGGGGGACAGCAGCCCTGTTTCCCGGGACAGAAAGCTTGTGAGCTTTGGCTTTCAGGTGCAGTGTGTGGCACAGCCTGGGCACTCCGTGGGCAGGCAGGGCTTTCTGTGCTGGCACCTTTTCCCTGCGAGGAATCCTCATTTGGATCGGGTTTGGATCGGGTGGCCGGCAGTGGTGGGCGGGGCTGACCAAGGTGGTTGACAGCAGCCCTGTTTCCCGGGACAGAAAGCTTGTGAGGTTTGGCTTTCAGGTGCAGTGTGTGGCACAGCCTGGGCACTCTGTGGGCAGGCAGGGCTTTCTGTGCTGGCACCTTTTCCCTGCGAGGAATCCTCGTTTGGATCGGGTGGCCGGCAATGGCGGGGCAGGGGTGACCAAAGGGGGGACAGCAGCCCTGTTTCCCGGGACAGAAAGCTTGTGAGGTTTGGCTTTCAGGTGCAGTGTGTGGCGCAGCCTGGGGTGTCCGTGGGCAGGCAGGGCTTTCTGTGCTGGCACCTTTTCCTTGCGAGGAATCCTCATTTGGATCGGGTTTGGATCGGATGGCCGGCTGTGGTGGGCGGGGCTGACCAAAGGGGGGACAGCAGCCCTGTTTCCCGGGACAGAAAGCTTGTGAGGTTTGGCTTTCAGGTGCAGTGTGTGGCACAGCCTGGGCACTCTGTGGGCAGGCAGGGCTTTCTGTGCTGGCACCTTTTCCTTGCGAGGAATCCTCATTTGGATCGAGTTTTGGGGGGGCTGCTAAAATGGCGGGGCGGGGGTCACCAAAGGGGGGACAGCAGCCTTGTTTCCCGGGACAGAAAGCTTTGAGGTTTGGCTTTCAGGTGCAGTGTGTGGCGCAGCCTGGGGTGTCCGTGGGCAGGCAGGGCTTTCTGTGCTGGCACCTTTTCCCTGCGAGGAATCCTCATTTGGATCGAGTTTTGGGGGGGCTGCTAAAATGGCGGGGCGGGGCTGACCAAAGGGGGGACAGCCGCCCTGTTTCCCGGGACAGAAAGCTTGTGAGGTTTGGCTTTCAGGTGCATTGTGTGGCTCAGCCTGGGCACACTGTGGGCAGGCAGGGCTTTCTGTGCTGGCACCTTTTCCCTGCGAGGAATCCTCATTTGGATCGGGTTTGGATCGGGTGGCCGGCTGTGGTGGGCGGGGCTGACCAAGGTGGGGGACAGCAGCCCTGTTTCCCGGGACAGAAAGCTTGTGAGGTTTGGCTTTCAGGTGCAGTGTGTGGCACAGCCTGGGCACTCTGTGGGCAGGCAGGGCTTTCTGTGCTGGCACCTTTTCCCTGCGAGGAATCCTCATTTGGATCGGGTTTGGATCGGGTGGCCGGCAATGGCAGGGCGGGGCTGACCAAAGGGGGGACAGCAGCCCTGTTTCCCGGGACAGAAAGCTTGTGAGGTTTGCCTTTCAGGTGCATTGTGTGGCTCAGCCTGGGGTGTCCGTGGGCAGGCAGGGCTTTCTGTGCTGGCACCTTTTCCCTGCGAGGAATCCTCATTTGGATCGGGTTTGGATCGGGTGGCCGGCAGTGGTGGGCGGGGGTGACCAAAGGGGGGACAGCAGCCCTGTTTCCCGGGACAGAAAGCTTGTGAGGTTTGGCTTTCAGGTGCATTGTGTGGCACAGCCTGGGCACTCTGTGGGCAGGCAGGGCTTTCTGTGCTGGCACCTTTTCCCTGCGAGGAATCCTCATTTGGGTCGGGTTTGGATCGGGTGGCCGGCAATGGCGGGGCGGGGCTGACCAAAGGGGGGACAGCAGCCCTGTTTCCCGGGACAGAAAGCTTGTGAGGTTTGGCTTTCAGGTGCAGTGTGTGGCACAGCCTGGGCACTCTGTGGGCAGGCAGGGCTTTCTGTGCTGGCACCTTTTCCCTGCGAGGAATCCTCATTTGGATCGGGTTTGGATCGGGTGGCCGGCAATGGCGGGGCGGGGCTGACCAAAGGGGGGACAGCCGCCCTGTTTCCCGGGACAGAAAGCTTGTGAGGTTTGGCTTTCAGGTGCAGTGTGTGGCGCAGCCTGGGGTGTCCGTGGGCAGGCAGGGCTTTCTGTGCTGGCACCTTTTCCCTGCGAGGAATCCTCATTTGGGTCGGGTTTTGTGGGGGCTTCTAAAATGGCGGGGCGGGGCTGACCAAAGTGGGGACAGCAGCCCTGTTTCCCGGGACAGAAAGCTTGTGAGGTTTGGCTTTCAGGTGCAGTGTGTGGCACAGCCTGGGCACTCTGTGGGCAGGCAGGGCTGTGGCACAGCCTGGGCACTCTGTGGGCAGGCAGGGCTTTCTGTGCTGGCACCTTTTCCCTGCGAGGAATCCTCATTTGGATCGGGTTTGGATCGTGTGGCCGGCAATGGCGGGGCGGGGCTGACCAAAGGGGGGACAGCAGCCCTGTTTCCCGGGACAGAAAGCTTGTGAGGTTTGGCTTTCAGGTGCAGTGTGTGGCACAGCCTGGGCACTCTGTGGGCAGGCAGGGCTTTCTTTGCTGGCACCTTTTCCCTGCGAGGAATCCTCATTTGGGTCGGGTTTGGATCGGGTGGCCGGCAATGGCGGGGCGGGGCTGACCAAAGGGGGGACAGCAGCCCTGTTTCCCGGGACAGAAAGCTTGTGAGGTTTGGCTTTCAGGTGCAGTGTGTGGCGCAGCCTGGGGTGTCCGTGGGCAGGCAGGGCTTTCTGTGCTGCCACCTTTTCCCTGCGAGGAATCCTCATTTGGATCGGGTTTTGGGGGGCTGCTAAAATGCCGGGGCGGGGCTGACCAAAGGGGGGACAGCAGCCCTGTTTCCCGGGACAGAAAGCTTGTGAGGTTTGGCTTTCAGGTGCATTGTGTGGCACAGCCTGGGCACTCTGTGGGCAGGCAGGGCTTTCTGTGCTGGCACCTTTTCCCTGCGAGGAATCCTCGTTTGGATCGGGTGGCCGGCAATGGCGGGGCAGGGGTGACCAAAGGGGGGACAGCAGCCCTGTTTCCCGGGACAGAAAGCTTGTGAGGTTTGGCTTTCAGGTGCAGTGTGTGGCGCAGCCTGGGGTGTCCGTGGGCAGGCAGGGCTTTCTGTGCTGGCACCTTTTCCTTGCGAGGAATCCTCATTTGGATCGGGTTTGGATCGGATGGCCGGCTGTGGTGGGCGGGGCTGACCAAAGGGGGGACAGCAGCCCTGTTTCCCGGGACAGAAAGCTTGTGAGGTTTGGCTTTCAGGTGCAGTGTGTGGCACAGCCTGGGCACTCTGTGGGCAGGCAGGGCTTTCTGTGCTGGCACCTTTTCCCTGCGAGGAATCCTCATTTGGGTCGGGTTTGGATCGGGTGGCCGGCAATGGCGGGGCGGGGCTGACCAAAGGGGGGACAGCAGCCCTGTTTCCCGGGACAGAAAGCTTGTGAGGTTTGCCTTTCAGGTGCATTGTGTGGCTCAGCCTGGGCACTCTGTGGGCAGGCAGGGCTTTCTGTGCTGGCACCTTTTCCCTGCGAGGAATCCTCATTTGGATCGGGTTTGGATCGGGTGGCCGGCAGTGGTGGGCGGGGCTGACCAAGGTGGGGGACAGCAGCCCTGTTTCCCGGGACAGAAAGCTTGTGAGGTTTGGCTTTCAGGTGCAGTGTGTGGCACAGCCTGGGCACTCTGTGGGCAGGCAGGGCTTTCTGTGCTGGCACCTTTTCCCTGCGAGGAATCCTCATTTGGGTCGGGTTTGGATCGGGTGGCCGGCAATGGCAGGGCGGGGCTGACCAAAGGGGGGACAGCAGCCCTGTTTCCCGGGACAGAAAGCTTGTGAGGTTTGCCTTTCAGGTGCATTGTGTGGCTCAGCCTGGGGTGTCCGTGGGCAGGCAGGGCTTTCTGTGCTGGCACCTTTTCCCTGCGAGGAATCCTCATTTGGATCGGGTTTGGATCGGGTGGCCGGCAGTGGTGGGCGGGGCTGACCAAAGGGGGGACAGCAGCCCTGTTTCCCGGGACAGAAAGCTTGTGAGGTTTGGCTTTCAGGTGCAGTGTGTGGCGCAGCCTGGGGTGTCCGTGGGCAGGCAGGGCTTTCTGTGCTGGCACCTTTTCCCTGCGAGGAATCCTCATTTGGATCGAGTTTTGGGGGGGCTGCTAAAATGGCGGGGCGGGGGTGACCAAAGGGGGGACAGCAGCCCTGTTTCCCGGGACAGAAAGCTTGTGAGGTTTGGCTTTCAGGTGCATTGTGTGGCACAGCCTGGGCACTCTGTGGGCAGGCAGGGCTTTCTGTGCTGGCACCTTTTCCTTGCGAGGAATCCTCATTTGGATCGAGTTTTGGGGGGGCTGCTAAAATGGCGGGGCGGGGGTGACCAAAGGGGGGACAGCAGCCCTGTTTCCCGGGACAGAAAGCTTGTGAGGTTTGGCTTTCAGGTGCAGTGTGTGGCGCAGCCTGGGGTGTCCGTGGGCAGGCAGGGCTTTCTGTGCTGGCACCTTTTCCCTGCGAGGAATCCTCATTTGGATCGGGTTTTGAGGGGGCTGCTAAAATGGCGGGGCGGGGCTGACCAAAGGGGGGACAGCAGCCCTGTTTCCCGGGACAGAAAGCTTGTGAGGTTTGGCTTTCAGGTGCATTGTGTGGCTCAGCCTGGGCACTCTGTGGGCAGGCAGGGCTTTCTGTGCTGGCACCTTTTCCCTGCGAGGAATCCTCATTTGGGTCGGGTTTGGATCGGGTGGCCCGCAATGGCGGGGCGGGGCTGACCAAAGGGGGGACAGCAGCCCTGTTTCCCGGGACAGAAACCTTGTGAGGTTTGGCTTTCAGGTGCACTGTGTGGCACAGCCTGGGCACTCCGTGGGCAGGCAGGGCTTTCTGTGCTGGCACCTTTTCCCTGCGAGGAATTATCATTTGGGTCGGGTTTGGATCGGGTGGCCGGCAATGGCGGGGCGGGGCTGACCAAAGGGGGGACAGCAGCCCTGTTTCCCGGGACAGAAAGCTTGTGAGGTTTGGCTTTCAGGTGCAGTGTGTGGCGCAGCCTGGGGTGTCCGTGGGCAGGCAGGGCTTTCTGTGCTGGCACCTTTTCCCTGCGAGGAATCCTCATTTGGATCGAGTTTTGGGGGGGCTGCTAAAATGGCGGGGCGGGGCTGACCAAAGGGGGGACAGCCGCCCTGTTTCCCGGGACAGAAAGCTTGTGAGGTTTGGCTTTCAGGTGCATTGTGTGGCTCAGCCTGGGCACACTGTGGGCAGGCAGGGCTTTCTGTGCTGGCACCTTTTCCCTGCGAGGAATCCTCATTTGGATCTGGTTTGGATCGGGTGGCCGGCTGTGGTGGGCGGGGCTGACCAAGGTGGGGGACAGCAGCCCTGTTTCCCGGGACAGAAAGCTTGTGAGGTTTGGCTTTCAGGTGCAGTGTGTGGCACAGCCTGGGCACTCTGTGGGCAGGCAGGGCTTTCTGTGCTGGCACCTTTTCCCTGCGAGGAATCCTCATTTGGATCGGGTTTGGATCGGGTGGCCGGCAATGGCAGGGCGGGGCTGACCAAAGGGGGGACAGCAGCCCTGTTTCCCGGGACAGAAAGCTTGTGAGGTTTGCCTTTCAGGTGCATTGTGTGGCTCAGCCTGGGGTGTCCGTGGGCAGGCAGGGCTTTCTGTGCTGGCACCTTTTCCCTGCGAGGAATCCTCATTTGGATCGGGTTTGGATCGGGTGGCCGGCAGTGGTGGGCGGGGGTGACCAAAGGGGGGACAGCAGCCCTGTTTCCCGGGACAGAAAGCTTGTGAGGTTTGGCTTTCAGGTGCATTGTGTGGCACAGCCTGGGCACTCTGTGGGCAGGCAGGGCTTTCTGTGCTGGCACCTTTTCCCTGCGAGGAATCCTCATTTGGGTCGGGTTTGGATCGGGTGGCCGGCAATGGCGGGGCGGGGCTGACCAAAGGGGGGACAGCAGCCCTGTTTCCCGGGACAGAAAGCTTGTGAGGTTTGGCTTTCAGGTGCAGTGTGTGGCACAGCCTGGGCACTCTGTGGGCAGGCAGGGCTTTCTGTGCTGGCACCTTTTCCCTGCGAGGAATCCTCATTTGGATCGGGTTTGGATCGGGTGGCCGGCAATGGCGGGGCGGGGCTGACCAAAGGGGGGACAGCCGCCCTGTTTCCCGGGACAGAAAGCTTGTGAGGTTTGGCTTTCAGGTGCAGTGTGTGGCGCAGCCTGGGGTGTCCGTGGGCAGGCAGGGCTTTCTGTGCTGGCACCTTTTCCCTGCGAGGAATCCTCATTTGGGTCGGGTTTTGTGGGGGCTTCTAAAATGGCGGGGCGGGGCTGACCAAAGTGGGGACAGCAGCCCTGTTTCCCGGGACAGAAAGCTTGTGAGGTTTGGCTTTCAGGTGCAGTGTGTGGCACAGCCTGGGCACTCTGTGGGCAGGCAGGGCTGTGGCACAGCCTGGGCACTCTGTGGGCAGGCAGGGCTTTCTGTGCTGGCACCTTTTCCCTGCGAGGAATCCTCATTTGGATCGGGTTTGGATCGTGTGGCCGGCAATGGCGGGGCGGGGCTGACCAAAGGGGGGACAGCAGCCCTGTTTCCCGGGACAGAAAGCTTGTGAGGTTTGGCTTTCAGGTGCAGTGTGTGGCACAGCCTGGGCACTCTGTGGGCAGGCAGGGCTTTCTTTGCTGGCACCTTTTCCCTGCGAGGAATCCTCATTTGGGTCGGGTTTGGATCGGGTGGCCGGCAATGGCGGGGCGGGGCTGACCAAAGGGGGGACAGCAGCCCTGTTTCCCGGGACAGAAAGCTTGTGAGGTTTGGCTTTCAGGTGCAGTGTGTGGCGCAGCCTGGGGTGTCCGTGGGCAGGCAGGGCTTTCTGTGCTGCCACCTTTTCCCTGCGAGGAATCCTCATTTGGATCGGGTTTTGGGGGGCTGCTAAAATGCCGGGGCGGGGCTGACCAAAGGGGGGACAGCAGCCCTGTTTCCCGGGACAGAAAGCTTGTGAGGTTTGGCTTTCAGGTGCATTGTGTGGCACAGCCTGGGCACTCTGTGGGCAGGCAGGGCTTTCTGTGCTGGCACCTTTTCCCTGCGAGGAATCCTCGTTTGGATCGGGTGGCCGGCAATGGCGGGGCAGGGGTGACCAAAGGGGGGACAGCAGCCCTGTTTCCCGGGACAGAAAGCTTGTGAGGTTTGGCTTTCAGGTGCAGTGTGTGGCGCAGCCTGGGGTGTCCGTGGGCAGGCAGGGCTTTCTGTGCTGGCACCTTTTCCTTGCGAGGAATCCTCATTTGGATCGGGTTTGGATCGGATGGCCGGCTGTGGTGGGCGGGGCTGACCAAAGGGGGGACAGCAGCCCTGTTTCCCGGGACAGAAAGCTTGTGAGGTTTGGCTTTCAGGTGCAGTGTGTGGCACAGCCTGGGCACTCTGTGGGCAGGCAGGGCTTTCTGTGCTGGCACCTTTTCCCTGCGAGGAATCCTCATTTGGATCGGGTTTGGATCGGGTGGCCGGCAATGGCAGGGCGGGGCTGACCAAAGGGGGGACAGCAGCCCTGTTTCCCGGGACAGAAAGCTTGTGAGGTTTGCCTTTCAGGTGCATTGTGTGGCTCAGCCTGGGGTGTCCGTGGGCAGGCAGGGCTTTCTGTGCTGGCACCTTTTCCCTGCGAGGAATCCTCATTTGGATCGGGTTTGGATCGGGTGGCCGGCAGTGGTGGGCGGGGCTGACCAAAGGGGGGACAGCAGCCCTGTTTCCCGGGACAGAAAGCTTGTGAGGTTTGGCTTTCAGGTGCAGTGTGTGGCGCAGCCTGGGGTGTCCGTGGGCAGGCAGGGCTTTCTGTGCTGGCACCTTTTCCCTGCGAGGAATCCTCATTTGGATCGAGTTTTGGGGGGGCTGCTAAAATGGCGGGGCGGGGCTGACCAAAGGGGGGACAGCAGCCCTGTTTCCCGGGACAGAAAGCTTGTGAGGTTTGGCTTTCAGGTGCATTGTGTGGCACAGCCTGGGCACTCTGTGGGCAGGCAGGGCTTTCTGTGCTGGCACCTTTTCCTTGCGAGGAATCCTCATTTGGATCGAGTTTTGGGGGGGCTGCTAAAATGGCGGGGCGGGGGTGACCAAAGGGGGGACAGCAGCCCTGTTTCCCGGGACAGAAAGCTTGTGAGGTTTGGCTTTCAGGTGCAGTGTGTGGCGCAGCCTGGGGTGTCCGTGGGCAGGCAGGGCTTTCTGTGCTGGCACCTTTTCCCTGCGAGGAATCCTCATTTGGATCGAGTTTTGGGGGGGCTGCTAAAATGGCGGGGCGGGGCTGACCAAAGGGGGGACAGCAGCCCTGTTTCCCGGGACAGAAAGCTTGTGAGGTTTGGCTTTCAGGTGCATTGTGTGGCTCAGCCTGGGCACACTGTGGGCAGGCAGGGCTTTCTGTGCTGGCACCTTTTCCCTGCGAGGAATCCTCATTTGGATCGGGTTTGGATCGGGTGGCCGGCTGTGGTGGGCGGGGCTGACCAAGGTGGGGGACAGCAGCCCTGTTTCCCGGGACAGAAAGCTTGTGAGGTTTGGCTTTCAGGTGCAGTGTGTGGCACAGCCTGGGCACTCTGTGGGCAGGCAGGGCTTTCTGTGCTGGCACCTTTTCCCTGCGAGGAATCCTCATTTGGATCGGGTTTGGATCGGGTGGCCGGCAATGGCAGGGCGGGGCTGACCAAAGTGGGGACAGCAGCCCTGTTTCCCGGGACAGAAAGCTTGTGAGGTTTGCCTTTCAGGTGCATTGTGTGGCTCAGCCTGGGGTGTCCGTGGGCAGGCAGGGCTTTCTGTGCTGGCACCTTTTCCCTGCGAGGAATCCTCATTTGGATCGGGTTTGGATCGGGTGGCCGGCAGTGGTGGGCGGGGGTGACCAAAGGGGGGACAGCAGCCCTGTTTCCCGGGACAGAAAGCTTGTGAGGTTTGGCTTTCAGGTGCATTGTGTGGCACAGCCTGGGCACTCTGTGGGCAGGCAGGGCTTTCTGTGCTGGCACCTTTTCCCTGCGAGGAATCCTCATTTGGGTCGGGTTTGGATCGGGTGGCCGGCAATGGCGGGGCGGGGCTGACCAAAGGGGGGACAGCAGCCCTGTTTCCCGGGACAGAAAGCTTGTGAGGTTTGGCTTTCAGGTGCAGTGTGTGGCACAGCCTGGGCACTCTGTGGGCAGGCAGGGCTTTCTGTGCTGGCACCTTTTCCCTGCGAGGAATCCTCATTTGGATCGGGTTTGGATCGGGTGGCCGGCAATGGCGGGGCGGGGCTGACCAAAGGGGGGACAGCCGCCCTGTTTCCCGGGACAGAAAGCTTGTGAGGTTTGGCTTTCAGGTGCAGTGTGTGGCGCAGCCTGGGGTGTCCGTGGGCAGGCAGGGCTTTCTGTGCTGGCACCTTTTCCCTGCGAGGAATCCTCATTTGGGTCGGGTTTTGTGGGGGCTTCTAAAATGGCGGGGCGGGGCTGACCAAAGTGGGGACAGCAGCCCTGTTTCCCGGGACAGAAAGCTTGTGAGGTTTGGCTTTCAGGTGCAGTGTGTGGCACAGCCTGGGCACTCTGTGGGCAGGCAGGGCTGTGGCACAGCCTGGGCACTCTGTGGGCAGGCAGGGCTTTCTGTGCTGGCACCTTTTCCCTGCGAGGAATCCTCATTTGGATCGGGTTTGGATCGTGTGGCCGGCAATGGCGGGGCGGGGCTGACCAAAGGGGGGACAGCAGCCCTGTTTCCCGGGACAGAAAGCTTGTGAGGTTTGGCTTTCAGGTGCAGTGTGTGGCACAGCCTGGGCACTCTGTGGGCAGGCAGGGCTTTCTTTGCTGGCACCTTTTCCCTGCGAGGAATCCTCATTTGGGTCGGGTTTGGATC
>NW_026991033.1:0-26936 GCF_036250125.1 Pseudopipra pipra
AACTACATACCATGCCTCTAGCAAGAAGTAGCCATTGAACTGATCACTCCTTAAATTCCAGTTCCTAGTCACACTTAATAACTGTCTATCCCCAAATCCCTGCGAGGGACAGGAGAGTATCACAGTGATACAGAGCTCGTATCAATTTCTATGACACTGACTTGGGTACTGCTGGCATTAGAAACACTCCACTTTCAGATGGTGAGCCTACAAGCCCAGAGTACAGTTCAGGGAATTTAAGAATTATAAAGGGAAAACTAGGGAACTGGGACTCTACTTTTTATTCAAGCAGTTGTTTGTTTGTTTGTTTGAGGGTTTTTTTTATCTGACTTCCAACACAAGTATCTGGTATTTTTAAATATACAGATAAGAAGAAATTGAGAAAGGAGCATTATTGCTAGAGGGACTCAATACTTACGCTTCAGGTGTTTCCTCAAATTCTGCAGCATAGATTTTGATTAATCTAGTCACATGCATGCACAACTTGGGTTTGGCTCTTTTAGCTCAGAAGTAAATCTAACACTACACAGCTTGCAAGCATCTTATCAAGACAGCTTATTGGGAAAACTGAGTGATCCTTCCATAGTCCTGAACAATGGACAATACACTTTGGTCAGGAGAAAGTGGTGGCTTTGAACTGAATTTTCTCCCTACTGATATAAAGAAATCGTATGTCCATTATGAAAAAATATCTATCAATCGAAGTAGAAACTCCTGAATATCTTCTTCTAACATCGTAACAGTGACTTTACTACAAAAAGGAACAGTGAGTCAAGTGTGTCCAGGGAGCACTGGACTGTCTTCAAACAAGTTTGTTGGCAGCCTAAAGGCTCCTGAACATTATGATGTTAATACAGCTGTATTAGCTCATTCACATTAATAAACACATGTGTGGGAAGGTTCAACTCTCTGCATGGCAAAGTAGTTCTGCCTCTTTGGTTTCCAATGGGACATTGTTTTAGCTCAGTCCTTAAAGGAGATCAAAGTTGGTGAAAGCCTCTGAGTAGGCGTTGAGTGCCTGCTGCTGGGCTGTGCTTCCAGCTGCTCTTGCAGAGAAAAGGCATCTTGCAAAGAATTGACACTGTATTTCATCGATGTCATTCATAATCCTTTTTAACAGATTAAAATTATGGGCTGTCTGGTTCTCAAACAGCGTCATCCAATTTGCATGGTCCAGGTCCTCTTCTGCAATGAATGATGGGCTCAGTAAGTGATATTTACCAGTCCGTCATGCCACTGCACTGCAGCTAATACGCACTGAACCTTCAGAAAGGCAGTGTGGAATTAATTCTCTGAAGCAATCAACATTCATTTGACTCTTTTCCTGTATTTCCTCTGCATCTACAACTCCAGTGATTTCACATCAGGAGAAATAGGCAAAGCCTTGAGCACTCTCAGCAAACATCAAAACATGAACTGCTAGAAATCTATAGGGAGACTGCCAAAGGCACCAAACGCCAGCCAGGAATTTAACTTTCACTGATGATCCATGATCCAGAAGTCAATGAGTATAAGATAACTTTGCTGGCATTTTTATTTTTGAAAATATCCCTCTATAGCCCCTTACATGTGTCTACAATTTTGCATTGTAAAACCAAATGTCATTCTAAAGTATACAGCCATATAGAAGCACACATGCACACAAACTCACAACACAGATCAAATGCCTGTTTTGTCTTCCAGGAGTCTAAAGGGCCTTCAACTACTGAAATTAACCTTTGTCCTTCAGTGTGCTCAAGCATCTAGTTTTACAGCATTCCACAGCATCTAAGACAACACTACTCTTGAGGTTCCTTAACATATTGAGGTTTTAGAAAGACCACTTGGGAATCCGCATCACAACCATTCCTCTCGACAACACAAGTGTATCAGGAACACTTGCAATACATAACTAAGAAACTATCACAACTCCTCTATGTTGACACCTGCCTGAAGGATCTGTGGACCCTATATTGCACTGAAAGTGTTCTTTATATAGATAAATGTGTCCAAGTTCTGCTTGTTTGTACTCACACAGGTAATATATGCACTGTACTCCCACACAGAGACTTTCTTGTGAAACCAAAACATTATGAACATAACTGCCATTTCACTGTCAGTGGAGCCAGTTGCTTCCCTGGGATATGCAATATGCCAAATCTAGTCCAAGGCATTGCCTGCAGCTGCCCTGAGCACCAGGCTTGTGCCCTGAGTACCTGCAGTACAGCCCCAATGCCACCTAAGCTCTGGAGGTTACAAGGTGGTTGCCATCCTGTCTGCAGGTAATTCCCCAAGCAGGTGGAAGGGGAGACAGTCAGTGAGCTCCCCTGTGCCATACAGATACCGACATTTCCCACGGAAGGGAACTTTTTAAGCAATCTGTTAGAAATAATCAGTGCTTCATTTACATCATTTCAGAACAGCTGAGCCTGGGAGCGCCAGCTCCCCAGCTCCAAGACTCCTGGCTCAGCAATGTCACCAAGTGCTCCTGGGTTCCCCCTGCCCCATCAGCCCAAATGAACCGACAAGGAGGAGCTCAAAGCCCTGGGAGCCATAAGAGAGCAAAAAGTCACAGAACTTAGGAATCACGGCTCCCACACTTCCAGTTGTGTGGCACGGTGCCCAGAAGCCCTCAAAGCACCCATGGTATATGCCAGATCTTCAGGGATCTCCAGGGGCATCCAGCATGTCAAAGCTATCCTAGAGCCACAGACCTCACAGCTCGCCAGGAGCCATGAAATCAGCCGTGAAGCTTGTCAGAACCCATCCTGTGTCTTTGCAGAAAGTCACTAAAAATTATGTTTTTGCAAAGTATTATGGTATCAGTGAATCTGCCTTTTCTGATGGAAAACTGTTTTGTCATGAAGTTCCCAGCTAGCTCCAGTCTGTCCCTTAGGCAGGTTAAAAATCAGTGAAGCTGCTACACTAATATCCAAAGTTCTTGTATAGAATTATTTAGAGAATTAACTTAAACTTTTGCAAAAAAAAAAAATCAAACTTCCATTGAAACATTCAGAAGACACAACTGCCTGTAAACAAGGTGCTAGACTGGACCTGCATTTCCTTATCCATGATCACATTTGTGTTTTATCTGCAGCCCCTCTGTGCTCCAATATTTTCCTTTTCTTTGTCCCAACTACAAGCTCTTTGAGGCAGGGCCCTTTTCCTGACAAGCAGCTTATGAAATCATGTAAGCAAGAAGTTCATAACAGTAGCAACCCTGGCATTTTCTGTTTCAGAGGAATGACTTCAGCAATATGTTTCCAGGGTGACTTTGTCCTTCAGTACCATGCAGATGCAAGAGCATAACACTGCCTATAAATTTAAGAGTGTTTTGCACAGAAAAGACTCTCTTTTAAGGTTCACACAGAAAATTCTCTTATGTAAGGTTCTGGGCTCTTTTAAAGTACACTTGGAACACAGTCAAGTGTATAAAACTAATTTCACCAATAAAATATTTCTCCCTAAAATAAGGTGTTGCTTATTAAACATGAAATGGATGATTTCTTGTTCTCACCACTGTATTGTCACTGGCTAGATTTTGCATCTTTTCAAAAAATGACACACACATTGAATCAACATCAGGTAGGAAAACTCCCCCTTAAAATGTTTGAGTAGGGAAGGACATTATCCTTTTGTTCCAATGAAAATCTTATAAAAGGTCTAAGCAATATTTTCTAAGCCCTGATTTTTCCATACAAAAAACACCTAATGCATTAAGCAATATCAGAGGGTATTACTGCAAAGCTTACCTCACAAGCCCAAGCTACATAAACTAGCTGTAAAGCTTTTTATTTGTCTAAAGAGATAATTAAGCTGGATCAAGTATACTCAGGTGTTACAACTCAAAGGAGTTGAGCAATTACACCTTTGAGAAAATAAGAGCTGCACTAACCAGTATCACTTTTGTCTCAAGTGATCCAACATGCAGTACCTACTGCAGCAATAATTAATTTGGCCCATGTTTTTAGAATGCTTAGAATTTTTAGAATGCTTTACCTAAACTGCACACAACAAATATTTGCCATGAACTCAAGTCCATGTATAGAATTACTGATCTTTTTTTTTTTTTATGCAGCTTATTCATGCACATTACCTGCAATTTGACTTCTGTTTCCAACTTTCTTCTGAATTGAACTGGAATAGCATCATTTGTTATAGTAAAATATTCATAGTTCAAAAAGTTAGATTAGTTAGCATTTTATAGCCTTAGTCACCTCCTTCAATTACCTCGTGGTCAGGTAGACTAAGCCAGTAAAAGCAGACAGAGTTTGAAACATACTGCAGAGTCTGAGCTAAAATCCACTGAAAAGAGTTGCAGAAAATTCAGTAGACTCTCAGAATTTCAGGTGTGGACTCAGTAAGTGACCTAGAGAGATAGTAATCATGGCATCATAGCTTGCTATGCTTTTTAAATTTCACATGAGCAGTTGGATAGTTTCATGAGGTTTGTTTTGATAAAAATCTTTTTCAATCCATTGGGACACAAAAGAGAACAGAGAATCTAACTGGCTCTGGCAGAACAGTATCCCAACAGGTTCAGATACTCCATGGCCTGAATTTAGCTGAAGTCTCCAGCAAGACCTGAATAGCCACATTCTTGACACCATCTGACAGAAACTTCTAGCTTGGCATACACCTACAAGTGTTGTTCCTTGCTCTGCAGTTCAGAATAGGCTCTATATTATGTACTATTAAGAACTGACAGCACACTAGCCAGATGTTCATTAAGTTGCATGCACAGTGACTTTACCACAGGCAGCAAAAGCTGGTTCAGAGTTCATCCTGAATGACTGGCAATTGGCATCTGCAGAAAGCTGCCATCTTTATATTTTTGTTTTCCAAACTGATAATGAATTTTGTTTCTACTTTATATCTCAACCCCTGATTTAAATGTATTTGAAAGGAGAGGAATACCCATATATTACACACAGTGCTATTACAGTACCTATATATTTAAGAACTAACTAGTTCCTGTTCTTATGGCCTTGGTATTGAAAGTCTCATGCCTTTAACCACAGTTAAACAGCTGACAAGCTGCCATCACTGTCTACTGTACAGCCCGACATTCCCACACTTGTAGTTTGTGTCTGCCTCTTGTCACATCCTCACTTGAGCTTGTACACCACCTGACACTGGGGGCTGTAGTCAACAACAAGGGCTCTTGGATACTGCTAGACTACAAAAAAAATTAAATGTACAATATCAGGTTGATGCACAAGCTTCTTTATGCGGAAAATGATTTGTAGCTTGTTGCTAATTTAATTTTAAACTGGTTGGTAAAATTTTTGTCAAATGCAAAATCTTCTTAGTAATCAGCTCAATGAAACACTGAGTTGGTTACACATTAGAAACTTCAGAATCCTATGTGGCATGAAACAAATACTTTTATGGCTACATATAAGTGGACCCTTCAAGCTTAACCATAACAAGAAACCTTGCCTCATTCTGAGCTACATCAAAACAATACTTGTAAAGAACATAAGAATCATAGTTATCGTGTAAGTAAACACTTCACTGCTTCAAAATCATACTTTTCAAATACTTAAACTGACCAAGTATTCCAAGGAGTAAGACAAAACATGCAGCTACAATGTTATAGGAAAAATAAATAAAATTCTAATCATTGCAGATAAAGTCAAGAAAAAATGCTGTGGTACTGCTTAGTGAAAGGAAAAGATTATACTGTGTTAGAAGAATTAGACTTCTTAATGATTCTAAAATCTATACAGCAGCATAGGTCACTCAGAGCTTTCCACTGAATTTAGTGAATGAAAAATTTGATCCTGCATTTAATTTGATTTAAAGCTCTGGAACTAAAGCATTTGTGTGTGCAACTATTTCCAACCTTTCGTTTCGATCAGTTTTCAGCACTTGTTACAACACTACCTACTTCACAATTGTAATTTAGTCACTGACTTGTAAAAAGAAGACATTTAATTAAAAATGCCAATATTAAAAGAGTACGAGAATGGTCCATTGAAAGTTAGATTATATGGGTCATTGGTGCCATTACAGACACTTTCCTGTTGTTAAACAGGTTACATGGAGCAACTTCGTGCCTATACATGAAAAACCCTAATCAGCCACTTCTACTGATCAATGAAATAGGAGCAGATGTTTTGAAAGCAGCAGAAAATACAAAGGTACACATGGAAATTAAGTTATCTTAGTCCACTGAGATGTACTTCTGCAGTGTATGGGCTTGTTTTCTGAGAATTTGACAGCTGTCGTACTGGCCAATACACATTCAGTGCTGCAGTGTCCTGGACCTGTTTTCCTGAGTGAGAATTTGACAGCTGTACAATTACTTCTAGTGCAGAACAAGAAAACACACCTATTATTGCCTTCATCTTGCTTTATGAAATTCAGTTTCAGTACAATGCAACATAGTTGCTATTCTTCCACATCAGCTGCTTTCTGGAACTGAAATTTGGCAATGAAAACACAGAAGATAGGCCTTAGGTTAGCATATACACATGAAAAAAAATTTGATAGTCATCTGAAAGACTTGTTTTTTTCCATTCAGACAGAATGAGCTCAACATGAGCTGCTTTTCTAGAAATGAGGCTGATGTGACAACAGTCCAGTGGATTTCTCGGTGATCTTAACATTCTAATCAATTTTCTGATTCCCAGCTCTTTAGTGGTAATGACCCTTCAGAGGCTATTTGACCAAGAAATGTCTCTTCCTATTCCTCATGAGTTGCTCTGCACCAGTTCTTGGAACAACAGTCAAAATATCAAGTATCTCTCTCAATCTCCATCTCCTTCCATCCATTCTCCTCCGTTTTCTTAATTCTCAAAAAAAAAAAAAAAAAAAAAAAAAGGAAAGAGAAGTTCTGTGTATTGTTTTATTATTAGTTTTCTGTCCTCTGCAGTGACTACTCTCTCCCTCCCTGCCATGTCGTTGGAGCCTTTCTCTCACTCCAACTCAAGAGGAGCTGCATGTTGCAACTGGTGAAACTCTGGTGTGGTTAAATGCTGTGCCAAAGACTCTGGAGAGAAGAATAGATGCTGAGACTGGCAGGAAGAGGGAAGCTGGATGATGTTCAAGAAGCTGACTACCGTTTTGTTCAGAACAGAGAAGAATTGATTACAGAGCTATGTGGCTTTTCCCAGGTCCAAGCTGCTCCACACACATACAAAAAAAGAATTGGATATTTGCGCAGTATTTCTAATCCACAGGTCTCAGAACAAATGCCATTGCTCCTTCACTTAGGAGAAGCCCCAGGTCACAGAAAGGTTAGATTACTTTCCCACAGAGTAAGAAAAGGGCAGAGTCCTGGCTAAAATGTTATGGTTCCCACTGTTGCAGTGGCCCCACAAGGTCCCTTCAAGTCTCCTCTGCTCATGACAGCTCAGAACAAAAATCTCTGTAACATAACCACAGTAGCACAAAGCTCCAGCACAAGTGTCTCAGCCATCACCCTGCATCTCGGAGGGACTGGCAGCCCTTTCTGACGGGCAGCCTGTAACACAGCCCTGAAATGCATGAGCCAGCTCAGACACTGGCAGCACCAGGCAGCAGGGAGAAGGCAAAGCCAGCCAGGCTCCTCAGAGCACAACTCAGCACCTCGGCTGGGCTGCACCTCGTTAGTCTGAAATCTCCAGGGAACACACACCTGAGCACTGCACTGCTGAGATGACCCTGCTACCCACATGACCATCAACAAATTTCAGGCCCATCCTTGTGGACGCACTGCCTTTGATATGGAAGTTTCCTACATTTCCTTCGGGAAAAGATAAGAAACTGCAACAAACAAACAGATTTCCCAAGTCACCAGGGTGACTCTTCTCTAAAGGATTATTCAGGAACTGTGACCAATTTACTGCCTGTTTCTATCTGTCTTAAATTGTGCATGATTACTTTATTTCATTTTGCTGACATTTGTGTTTTGTTTAAGGGTCTCTTTGTGCAATCTTTTGTGTCTGCTTTAAATAAACACTCTTCCTGTGCTTGTTGCAGCATGCTCGGGTTCAGCAAGATGTCTATCACTTAATAACCAAATGAAAAGTTTAATCATCCAAAAGCTAGCTTTCAACCTGCAGTTAAGAAAACAGAAAAGCTAAGGGTGTTCCATATGCATTTTTCTTTCTATTTCTTCTAGAAATTTTGCTAGTCCAAGCAAGTTTGATGTTGTGTATTTAGTCCTGTAAGTATCAGTTTAGCACGTGGAAACACACAATATTTATTCGTACTTTGCAGTCAGAATCAGTCCAATTAAAAAAAAAAATCATTCATTGTAGTCCTTAAAAAAAACAGTTGTTTTTTGTTACTAGATACTGAGAATGTATGAAAAAAAAAGATAGACTAATGGCTTGTTGAGCACATGGACTGCAGAAAATTGGGTAAGCATATCTGAGTAAAACACGATGTGGAAACAACAAAAAAAATACAAGTCATGCCAAGGTGTCGTTTTTACAAAGTGACTTTTTTAGGAAAAAAAACAAAACAAAACAGAGAGACAAGTTAATGTCCCAATATGGGACAATAAAGCTATGTTAAAAACACTTGCCATTAACAGCCATCTGGTCTCTGCAATTTGGGGGTAATTTTTATGTGCAGCTGACAGCTTTGCATCATCTTTCCTCATTCATGAAGGATTGTCTCTGCCTCCAGTGTACAAAGCTTCTGAGAAGCTGGATCTGTCCATTACGTTGTGGGTCTCAATTAGCTTGTGCTCCTATAAACACGTAGCATTCTGCATTAGATTTCCAATCAGAAATCAAACCTAAAAGTTGAAAAAAAACCACATATATGCTAATAATATTCCAGTTCTCTCTAATAGCATTCTGCTTGTGTCACCATTGCTTGTAAAAATCAAGAGACAAAGTGTGCTCACTGCCCTTGACATACTGTGATGGTAAGAAAAATCAAGACTGTTTTCTCACTGTTCTCTGAGTACAAGGGTAAATCTCTGCTTAAGCCTATCTTTCTTGATCAGAATGTCTCTGGTGTCCTTACGTCTTTTCCTCCGGTTTGAACTTGTCTCTTCAGAATATTTAGTAAATACAATTCATGTTCACACCTAAAGGAAAGCTACCTTCTTTTGTTTTGTTATGTGTTAGAAGTCTTAAAATACACATGCACAACAAATGGCAGGGTCACACTTCCCTCATTTGCAATCCTTGCAAAGAACACTTATGCAAGAAAAGTACAGAGAAAACTAAAATTCTATTAACATTCAAATCATACTCTACCATTTCCATTCCTCAGATCTGATATAATTTAAATATACATTAGGAATGAGACCAGAAAAAAAGAAACTGGAGCAGCTAAAGTGATTTGTCTGTTGCCTTGTTGTGCTTCCTTTGATACACAAGAGATGGTGGTCTGATTCTTCCACCAAACCCAAATCAACCCCATAACTGCATCCCACCGACCAAACACCCTCTTAACACTAGGCACATGTACAGAGTATCTAACCCTAGACTACACAAATCAGTCAAAACATCTGAACAGTCACAAGTTGTTGATAGGGCACACTCATCTTAATCCTATTTCATGTTTCAAAGATCCCAAAGTTAAGGGGTTTCCATTCACTTGAACAAAAAAAAAAAAAAAAAAAAAAAAAAAAAAAAAAAAAAAAAAAGGAGGATAATTTTCACAGGTATCATTCAGGGTCAAGTCACAAACATCTTCAGCTGAACTGAATTTTCTTCAGATTGCAGCAACCTACAGAAGGTATCCACATTATCATGCTGGTTTTGTTTCATGCCCTCAACTTCATTACACTTGGGTCAGATCCAAACCCAGAAGTATAACAATGGAAAGACATGCAATTTTGACTTGGATTTGTTCCAGGTCAGTACCAGGATCTAGTATTTTTCTTCTGTGTCATACCTGAACCTTGGTGCAGATGACCTAAGAGGAGGTTTTGGGAGATAATTCCCAATGCAAACTGGGAGCCTGGTGTTCAACAGCAGTGAAGCAGACACAGCATTACTGCCTGTCACATCACTGAAGATATATAGCTTAACTACAGCACACACCTTGGACCTGAACCTTTCTTCAGGTTGCTTTTTGTTTCGCTGTAAAACAGCCATTCCCGTGGTACAATCCGTCACACATCTCACCTCTGAACTGCACTGCAAAAGTATTGCAAATGCTGAGTCGTGACAACACCACTCCATAAGGTCCCTTCTGTGAATATTTTACCCTCCTGCCTCTACATTCTGCTTATAAGAATCAGCCTTACCAATATTCAATCATTTCAGGTAAGCCTTTATTCCCTTACCCCTTTGCTAAGGGTTCAGCAGCAGCTGGTTTCATAGGCTGAGATTATCATCAGATAATCACATTCTGCCTCTCAGCATGACATTCTGCAGCTCCCAAGTGCTCCTAAACCACATCCATCATTTACTATCCATGCTGGATTTCCATAGCCCCTGCACTGTACATGATCACAAGATCTGCAGCCCCCCTGCAGTCGCTCTGATGTGTTTTTCTTATGTGGCTGAGTCACATGTGAACTCCAGCTAATGGGAATGAACACCATTACAGTAACTGCTCTGTGCTCTCACTGCCATTTTTTGTTTAAGAATTACAGGTGTTTCCAGCCCTGGTGCTTTTCCCCACCTGATCACCAGTATGACACTGGCCTCTGTTGGGCTGATCCCACAGTCAGTGCTCACCTCCTCACTCATGGGCTGAATGCCAGTTGTCTGCATCTCATCTCTGTAGTCTTGTGCTTGGGGTATCTGCCACAGCTCCTAAACCTGTCCTGTATTTCCTAAATGTTATAGCTCACTTCCTATAGATTTTTTTTTTCCTTTGAAGCATTTTGATTCAGAACAAAAGGAAATTTGTGCTTTGCATGTCTGTAGGCACAGAATAAATAAGAATCATGCATGTGTTTCACATTATACTGCTATGAACATTTATTTAGTCATCCATTCTAGCAATCCATATACCTTACTTCCTAAGGTCTCTTATTAACTATCCACTAGCACTGAACAACTCACTACTTTTCACTGATGAAAATTATGTATTGTGTTTTAGTGTATCATTCAGTTCCTGTCTCCCACTCAAATCAGAAACATCAGAAACTATTTTTTACCAGATTTGCAGCACATGGAAAATTTCGAATGTCTTTGCAAAGCCCGAGATGAGGAGTACAGCTGGTACAGGCAAACCATTTAGAATTTGAAAAAAGCTTATCAGCTAGGCTATGATTCTGCAGACTAAAACAGATCTAAAGTCCATTGAACCCAGACAGAGTACCCTCTGCAGTTTCAGATAACGAATCCTATTTGGCCCTTTTCTAGATAAAATTATAGGTCCATGAATGGCTGAATTGGGTTAAAAAACTAACCTCAACTCACATCTTCCCCAGAATTCATCTCAGAGTTTACATGTCTATTTTTCCTGAGATTTTCTTACTGTTCACATCAGCTTCTTCCTGTGGGGCCTGCAAACACACTCCAGGAAAGAAGCTTGCCAGGATATAAGAGAAATCTCACGAGAAATTCTGTTGTTGGTTCATTTCCAGGAAAATTCTGCAGACTCAAGACATACAAGTAAATTTCTTCAAACTGGGGAGACAATACCTGTGGTATCTCCAACAGCAACAGTGATCACTTCCTGTAAGTTGCTCTTAATAGTCTCATTTCTCAGATCCTGCTTGGACGTGAAAACATCATTTCCAGGCCGAGTAGCACAATCATATGCAAGACTTAATCTAAAATACTGAATTTGTTTGAGTTTTACAGAGGGCTGCAGATATCTTGCTTGGAATTTAAAGAAAATTAGAGGATGAAGAGCCTTTACTCTTCCTCCTTCCCTATTTTCTTGGGCTCAAGACCCAGGTGTTTGTGGGTGTAACAGGAATGGGTTGTTCTGCTTGGGCCCAAGTCTGTGGTTCCATAAACATTTCTTTAGCAACACGATTAACCTAATTAGCTGCTGTGCTAGGAGTAAGGCAGATCTCCTGAGAATGTGTATGGGATAAACAAGGGTCTCAGAAGAACCACCACACTGAACAGGGAGCAATTCAGCATACTCAATGAGAAACTGCAGTACTAGCAAAGAGGAAAATGGAGAGGACAGGAAGGCACCTGAAATCCAGGAGAGATTTCCTCAGGACAGAAACCAAAGTAAGATATCTCTGTCTGATTGTGGTCCACAAGCTCAGAATGCTCTTGCAACACCAGAATGTCATCTTTCATCTTGACAAGACCTACCTAAAAAGAAAAAAATACCACCAACATTGAGATGGGTCATTACAGAAAATCTCCAAGTAGTAACCACAACTCAAGTTTCCCTAATCCTAATACCAAGACACAATCTGTCCTCACATGCTCTGTTACTTTGCCTAACAAATTATACCATACACAGACACCCTTTTCTGGACCTAGCTGCCTCATGGGAGAGGTTACTGGTGGCAGCTGAAGTATCACCACCTTGGTTCAGCTTACATTGCAGGTGATAGCCAAGACCAATTAGAAAACACTCCCACAACCAGCTCTCTTAGCTTGATCAAGAGCTCTGCTGTGTTCCCTAGCACACAGGCAGTGTGCTCAGCAGAGAGCCCAGCACTCCCACTGCACACTGTGTGTGCTACAAACATCAGCCAAAGTAGGCTCCTCAGGGAAGACAGATGGAGGAATTCCACCATCTCCTCCTGATCATGTTTGGATAAGTCCTGGGCAATGGACTGCTCTGATTTGAAGCTTTCTAGATAGTTACAGTGCATTTCAAATACTCTTTTTTAATTATTATTATTCAAGGATTTTCATTTCTGAGACAGGTACTAATCTTTCAGAACACACTCCTTGGACACACACTCCCCCTCCCTTCAGTACAACATTAGGCAAACAAACTCAATTTTTTCTATCTATTTACCTTTTTCCTTGTCTTTACTGGTTTTTACCAAGTTTCTAGCCCTAAGTGTAATCCATTTTACTTTCAGTGATTGTAAGAAAGCATACCCATAGTAGAATTAGCTCCAGTAAGATTAACATCTGACCTAATGCCAACTGAAGACATGAGATCCTCCTGTTTCAGTGGAGTGGGGAACCAAGCAGAGAGCAAAGCACTCTGCACCTCTTTTTTGACTAAATCCTAGCAGTTTGAAATGCACATAGTTCACTTCAGAGATTAATTTTATACTGAATTATAGAAGGTTAAATTGTTGATACAATCAAAAAAAGGCAACATATCCAGATCAACCAAATCACACAAAAGTTCTGATTTATGAACTATAAACTAGTGTGGCCAAAGAGTTTCCTGATTACAGAAAAAAACGCCACCCTTTTACAGTCTCTTTTAACTTCTTCAAAATGACTTTTTGTTGGTTTACAGTGAGGTAACTGTTGAGTTCATCAGGTCACAGAACCACACGAAGTTGCCGATCTAACCCTAAGTTCTGCAGCCCACAGTCACAAAGATGTCATTTCTGCAGCTGAAAGCAGCTTGTGTGCAACTCCCAGGGAGGAATCCATCACAGCTTCACAGGACCCCTGCTCTCGGGTGTCTGTTTGTAACCTGCATCTTTGCAGTGTAGCAACCACATTTCAACAATAAAACTTGTAGAGGTAATTTGATTTTAGTCTGCCAGCCAGCACTTCATTGCTAATACTTACGATGCCGTACCTATTTGTCTGAGAACATTAGCACTGAGATAATTAACTCTTCTGCTGGGTGTCTGGTTTATGCTCTTCACTGAAAACACATTGCTCCCAAAGAGACATGCCCTGCATATAAGCAAATCTAATCCCTAAATCTCTTATGTGGTCAGTAAATTAAAATCTAGGTTTGTAGCAGTTAAATGAATTCCCTTTTCCTGCTTTTTTTCTCCTTTTTTTGGCACTTTCTAGCAAAACAGTTCACATACAATCACTCAATGGCTGGAAAGTGGGCTTGGCAGAGGGAGCTGAGGCTCAGCATGGCTCCAGTCAAGACAAATGGCTGAATTATTGTGACGTTAGTAAACAGGTAATTAGTTTTGCATGTCATTGTCCACCACCTCAAGCTCATTACCAAAGTCTTACAACACTCTCTTTAAAAATTCAGATCTGTTTGACCTGCTACCAGCTATAGTGCATTTCAAGCACTCATGGATAAAGTGCAATCTTGTCAAACTGAAGACACCTGCTCCCAGCAGGAACACTACTTATGAACTGCCAAGTCTTTTGTTACAGTACCTTGAGAAGCAATGATCTTTCCATCTGGAATAACCAGCACCAACTTGGCTGTGACCACTCTAAAGCAATCTTTGAATATTTATTACCATGTGAAGTACATACAGCTATAAAAGCAGGATGTACACAAATACAAAAAAGGAGAAGACTACTCATGATAAATTTTGCTGTTTGCCACACAAGAGTTTGAAATTCATTTTCTTTGGAAACTGGCTCCTAGTAAAAACTCTCTATTCTTTTTTCTCTACCACCACGTCTGTCAGGGCGAAGCCCACCCCTGTATATATAACTTATTTCACAGCTGACACATATAATTCAACATATCTCCCCTTTCTGTCACTCTCGTGCCCAACAACTGTTGCTGATCTTGGGGTAGATAATTCATGCTATGAATTAATCAAGCTCTGTCCTTGTCTCTCCCCCGAAGCCCCCACTGCAGCCCAGGGCCATACCCAGCATGACACACGGCTCCACTCTGCCAGTGCTGTTAAAAGCTGCCCCTGCTCCCTTCCTCACAAGCTTTGCAGAGGAGTGTATACTGAACTATTTCTCTTTGCTTAGGTTTTTGTTTGATCTAATTTCTTCAGCTATTCATTCTCCTGGATAGTGGACTATGTTCCTCAGTTTACTTCTGATTTACAGCCATGTTTAATCCGTTTTGATCCAAGAAGAGCACTAGCACTGCATAATTCTTCCCTTGTCGTCTTTATTTTGTGAGGGTACAAGTGGTAATTTAAGCTAATTACATTTTAGCACTGTGGTCATTAAAACTCCAGTAAAAGCACAATCTGGGACTTGGGTGAAAGTATCCCAGAATTTAGGTTTATTTCCAGCATTTTATTTGCTTCAGCGCCTTCCACAAGGGCAATGAGAAGTCTGATCAGGAGCTCAATGCTCCTCAGACTTCCAAAAGCAGTTTAATTCAACAACACATCTTCTTGCCCTTAAGAGTCCATTCTGTAGCACTTAATCATATATATGCAAAAGTTGCATTTAGAATTTGGAGCCCACTGTGAGCCTATTTTTCTTGAACTGTTATTTTAAAATGCGCTTTAAATCAATTTTGCAGTAAACATGGGATATGTTTCAATAACAACCATTTTTCTCCTGATTAGTAAATTACTGTTGTTTCCAATGTTTCATTCTAACTACTACTTGCTCAGAGTCACAGGAAAACAGAGCACTTAGTCAAGACAAACTTCCCTTTATTTCCATCTCAGCAGAGCAAGGTCTAGATTACTTTCGGAAAAACAGTTTTGAGCTGACAAAGTGAAAAATGTTGCATAACAGCAAACTTATAACATGGTAAGAAAGTTTTAATAGAAGGATTACCACTTGCTGTTGTAACTAGTTTAAAAGTCCTTTAAGACTCTCTGCTAAGAACAGACGATTATATTTGCAGTATTTATGTAATTTCTATTGGCTGGCTGTGTAATAATTTATGAAAGTTGTGACAGCACAGTGCTTTAATACAGATTAAACTGTATTGAGAGAGGAAAATACAGCAAAATGCCAGTGTGCTGCACGGAATACCAATCCCAGGATCATCTAGAATTTTAAAACAATTCAGTTTGAAAAATACAAATTGTCTTTTCCCAACCATTGAACAATCTCTCTCAAGCACATGTTTTTCTGTGTGGGTATGCATTACATCTGTCTCTTTGCACGATGTTATCTGTATGTCAGACCCCCATTGCACAGGCTTAGGAAGACACGAGCAAGTCATTCATATCATCTTTATCCAGGGACATCATATATCCTTAATGTTATATCATTGTGCATTCAGCATCAGCCATGTGTCTTAAAACTGTTATCACTGCTACTTGTACACATTTCTACTTGTAAAGCTGAGCAATCATAATGCAAGTCTTGGGGGAAGATGAAGGTTTTAACTTTCTAGTTCATGGCAGAACTGTCCAAAACAACTTCAAACAGTTCATAAAAAATGACTGTGATTGTATCAGGGGACTGCAGTGTGAAAAAAAAGTGAGGTCTGTCCTATAGGATAGGTAGAGTCTTTTCAATGACACTCCCATCTACAAGCCTGATAGATACTGGAAATAGGTTTCTCATTGA
Source organism: Pseudopipra pipra (assembly GCF_036250125.1). Classification (NCBI taxonomy): domain Eukaryota; kingdom Metazoa; phylum Chordata; class Aves; order Passeriformes; family Pipridae; genus Pseudopipra; species Pseudopipra pipra. The sequence continues at coordinate 16,200 of NW_026991033.1, forward strand.
AGATTTGTATTTAAGACAGTAATTGGATAAGTTAGGTTTTACTTTGGTTTGAGGCTGGTCAAGAATTTCCGCGTCCAGAAAATCAGTTAGCAGATCTAATAAGAAGTAAATCATAAATGCAACTAATGACAAAGATTTCATACCTATGTACACCTGTGAATGCAAACAAAACCGTACATGCAAGCCCTAAAACTTGTAGATCTTGCAAATGCCAATTTGCAAGGTCCCTATTTCAATTAATATCAACTATAATCATATAGTAAACTAGGCATAATAACAGTAATTAAGACCTTGGCCTCTTAAAACACATCAGACACACACACAAGGGCAAAATCCAATTTGGAGAAATATATGGAGCATTCAAGGGTCGATATGGAGATTCTATCTAGGCTACCTAAATAAACAGGCAAATCAACCCTATTTAACAATGAAAGTGTTTTTCTTGAGATCTCAAGAGGATTTCCAATTATTCACAAGTGACTAACCGTGTGCTCCTTTCCCAGATTATAAACGAGTCACCAGAAAATAGCAAGTTTGACAAAATTGTCCACCAGCCCATTAACTGTACAACTCTGCTAAATAGCCAGAGACAAGTCTAAATCTGCCAGAACCAGTGTCTCTCGGGTCTGCCAAGGGGATAGATGTTTCAGCTGCAAAATATCCATTTGCAGCTTGCCACCATCTGGACCTTGGAACCTGAGCACTGAAGGGATGGACTGGCACCGTCCAGCTCAGGAGTGACCCTCTAGTTCTTAGAAAAATCTTTACAGTTAAGGATGACATTACTGAAAGGCAGTCAGGCTTGCTTGCTTGAGACAGCTATTTGTATTCACAAAAAGAAAAAAATATTTGACCTGTATTCCTTCAAAAGTCTATTTGTTATGTAATTCTAAAGATTAACTAAACATACTGACAGCTTTAGTTGTTTTCTGTTAAACCTTCTGAGGCCAAACAACTGTGATTTTTCACATGTGTAGGTTTACAAGTAAATTCAGCTCACCTCATCTGATTTTAAGTTCATTCACCCAAATTACACAAAAGAGAGATGCAAACAGATAATCTGGAAAGAGGCCTGTGAACAGTTATATGAAATTAGACTGGGCTCATGGGGAAGACTGGAATGCAACCAACAAGGATGTGACATGTGACACAGTGGCGCAGCAAATTATTACCGTGGTTTCAAACAACCGGGCACATCAATTGATACAGTAACTCACAAACTGATCAGAGTAGGTCTAGTCTGTAACATGCTCCAGCTGGTAAACAATCTGAGCATATTTTTTAAAAAAATTTCAAAACGGCACTGAATTTTTTCAAAAAAGAATCACAAATCAGTCAAGTAGTCTCTACCTCTTAAAGATTTGTTTTCTACAAAGTATGGAAGGAGAAAAAAACCACCTCAGAACCTTGATTTTTTGGAAGAAAACATAATACTGCATGCTTTGAGTTAAAGCAACATATGAGATTGAAAAAAAGGGGACAAAATGACTACAGCCTGCACTAAGAAATATTACTATAAAGGAATTTTTGCCCAAAACTACAATTTTTTGGATGTTTTTAGAAATGTATTTGTTTGCACTACTGTTATGAAGACAGGATTACAAGGCCATGCTTACCTCCTTTTTTGGATTGGCTGAATACAAATTTTTTAGATCAGTGCTGCACCCTTCAAGCACAGAGTTCTGTGAAGCTTATCCTTTTTGTAATACCCCTAGAGAAAACTAACATACAGAACATTGTTTGAGGTTATGTTGCAGCACATTCTGACTTGTGAGTCTGCAAATTGGGGTTTTTTCATCTTATATAAGATGATTCATAATCAATTATGGTTCTCATATCAAAGGCTCCTCATTTCTTCAAACCATCAGATCCAGAGCCATTACCATCAGCAGCAGGCATGCTTAGAGTTCTTCTTTTTAAGTCTTATGAAATCAACCTGTCTCTACTTGTTATCCCCGAAAAAGCACCGTTCAGCCTCCTTTGAGGCTCATGCTTGACCCCAACACCAATGAAACAAGAAGAAATCCTTCCCTTAGAGCTGAAGTTTCTTCTCAAGCTATCAGACAAGTCATAGACAGTCTCTCCAGAGCTGAGTACTAGCAAACAACATCACTCTTCTCTGCTCTGAAGGAGGCATACATAGACATGTGGGTCAGGCATGCAAATTCATGTTATTAGCTATAGGAATATCATCCCAAGTTTACTTCCTTAAGCACTACAGATCTTAAGAATTGCCTTTGGAGTTCGGGGGGATGATTCTATATTTTAATTCACTCATTTACAAACTTGGACTGCTGAGCCTTCTTTAACCACCTAAATTCATTCACCTCTTCACTGATGATGCCTTTCCACTCACTGACAAAATCTTAGATTCATGAAGCTTTTAGGAACCCATTTCCAGGTAATAGGACTTCAAACTTTCGGAAAAGGGCCATGGCCCTAAGAAGGGCTAAGCACAAGATCTTGTTCCAGAGGACAGGCACTCACACAGTGGCTGGTTTGTGTAGATTATACCTTTTCCTGCCTTTAAGAAGCAGTTCTTTATTTATTGGCAAATGCTAAGCAGTGATTGAAAAGAACAGATACTGCCCTTTAGGGCCCTTTGGCCTTCCTCTAAAGACATATTATTAATTTCTTTAATTATCACAGTGACAGAAAAACTTGGTGAAATATTTAAAAGGCAGAGGGAAGAAAACGTGTTATGCTCACTTAGGACCACTTGAAAACAGATTATTCTGAAGAGGGAAAGAGAATCATTGGACATTTAAATAATTAATTTTAGCAAATATATTCAATAGGAAACAATGTAACATTTCGACTGATTCAGCACAACCAGCTTTCACTGATGAGCTTCTAAACTGCTATTGCTAAATTGCCATTTGCAGGAATTTTAGCACAGCACATTGTAACTCACCGGTCAGTCATGTACCCCACGCACCAGACAGAGAACTAAGATACAAACAGCCTGCTAACAGCCTGGCTATGATAATTAGATAGAATGCAAACAAACACAGAACTTCTATCATTTCCATCTCTGCAAGCAGCTCCCCTGTTTATAAAATATTAAACCCTGGGCATTTATTTTAGATAGTTAAGATTTACAGCAAATCCTCCAACATATTGTTGAGCAGTAATAGGTTTCTGTGGTTGAAAAGCAGAAAGCATAATTCCTCAAGCTTCATTGTTTTGCTAAAAATGAGAAAATTAGAAGCAGTAGTGTAGGTCAGACTGCTCTTACCAGTGTTTTTATCAGAGCAAGAAGGCAGGATGAGAAGCAGCTTTTGCTAATTCAGATGAGCCACATCTATTCTCTGCTGCAAAGAGTCAAAAACAGACACAAGGTAAAAAGTAAAAGAAGCAACTTCTAGTCAGTGTCTCTCCATGCTTAATTTTTTTTTAGATGAAGTGTATTTGTAAAACATATATTTTTGTTTCCATAAGTGATATTAGCCATATACTGCAATCTCAGCTCACTCAAGCTGAGTAAGGTTAAAAAAGGGAGCTCCTTCCAAAGACGTTCCCGCTGCAAGAGCTCCAGAGTCTGGTAAGCAGCACATTTTGTCAACTATGTATCAGTTTAAAATGCATGGGGTTTGTGATGTTATGCTGACAAACAGGCAGTTGTGATTCTTCTATATGAAACATTATTTAACCTACATCCCAGCAAATTGCCTGTCCCTGGAGCTGCAATTTTTCACACGAGCCATAAAGGCATTTCTGAGCCTTTGAGTTCAGCCCCCAATTCTCATGGTACCTTGTGTGGGAAAAGAAGCTGTACCTCCCAATTTCCTCCCAGGTCCCAGCTGACGATTACTTTCTCTCTGACTACTTTCCTCCCAGTATTTTGAGTTTAACGTTATGTTTTTCCATTTTGATTTCTATCACATTTTGTTTTGTTTCAGTGTGCTCTGCCAAACAGTGCTCTAACTTGACAGAGCGGATGTAATCTATATATAGTTTGCATATTGATTCCTGAGTACTTCGGGATCCTTCAGGCAGAAGGTTATCACAATATAAGGTTCCTTCCTCTGTAATTTAGGGTAACTTTTAAAAAAGACAGAGCTCAGTTCAGTCCAGATGTTTATCCAAACTTTTAAATCTCTAATGTCTGGAAATGCAGAAGGAACAGGTATTTTGAGAGACTTTCAGTACCACTTAATACCAATTTAGAGAAACTACCATATCATCCTAATAGCACCTACCATTTCTGTAGGAATTTATAAAGATGAATCACCACAACATAGTCCTTTGCAGTATTATCCCCATTTTATTATTGAGGAAAGAGAGTGTCTGATATCACATTATACCATTAAGTGACCTGCTCTTTCCATTTAAAAAGAATAGCAATGAAAGATGCAGAAACTATTACTGTAACTTCTCCAGCTTTTGTATGGTGAAATGCTGTTTAAATATTTAGATCCTGCAAATTCTTTTTGTTAAAAAAGCAGGCCTCTGAATAATCAAAGTGACACTGTTTTGACTCTGCTGTGACTTCACAGCAATTTTCAATTTATTGCAATCTTGATCATGGTAGAAAAGTGAGCTGAATGAAAAAATAAAGACACCTGTCACTGTTCACTATTTCCCATGCAGCCTCGAATGTGCAATCCTATCATTTAGATAAGGCATCAACTTCTTGAAATCACAACCATTCTCCATAGAAAAATAACAAGGTATTCACTATGTCTGTATCACAGACTGCAATACAGTCCATTATTTAATCGACTGAAACACTTCCTAGTTCCTGGTTTCCATGAAAGCCTGGTGGGGTTGGAAAATTCAAAAGTTTTTTTTTATTTTGGTGGGGTGTTCTGGGGGGTTTTGTGTTCCTTGAAAAACCTCAGCCTTCATGACTTACACCCCAGGTACTAGAGAACCACAGGGAAAGCACTGTATGAAAAAATATTTTTGTATCTCTTTCTGAAATCTTCAGGACCTAAGCCCAAAAGATGCTGTGTTAACTTCACTAATCACAGAAGCCAGAAAGAGCAAACAAACAAACAAACAAAAAAAAAAGGTTAAGCACCATTTTGGACTTAATTCCAAATAAAGATGTACGTGTCATATAAAACTATCTATATACAACCCAGAAAAAAAAAATCTACAGTAAAATAGGCTCTGCAGAATTAACTGAGTACCAGTTTGGCTCTGCTTCACATTCAGCAGAGTCATCTAAGGAGGAACTGTTGATGAAAAATCTGCCACAATTCTGCTTCCAACTCCCAAGAGTCACAACCTGGGACTTATCCCAAAACACTGTAGTATGGACTTCATGGTAACTACACTCCAAATTGTGAAAGATAAATCTTTCTGTGTTAACCAAAGCATGACTTCCTGTCAAACACTGATGGAACCATCATGGTTCCATAACTATCATTGTCAAGTTGGTATTTTCCAGTGGAAAAATTCTTCAGTCAAGACCATTTTGAGATTTTACCTTCTGGAAGAAAACAATTCCCAAGAAATGGATCACAACATCCCAGTTTGGACCTCTGCACAAAACTGGAGAGGGACCAAAAGGGACTTTCATTGTATCAGTTCTGTAGCTGGACAGAAGAATTAGTGTCATGTGTTATATAACAATGTAAGTGAAAAGGAATTTTACATTCATCTGGATTTTATCAAAAAGTCTTAATTCAGAATTCCCATGACACGATCAATAACAATAACTAAATTACTGAATATTGTATCACTGTGTTAAAAAAAAGATTTAAATATAATTAGTAAAGAAGCAAATAATATGAAATTTCCCATGTGATGCTTCTATTTCAAATATATTCACCAATTTTGTAGTAGCAACTCTGAGACCAAAACGCAGCAAAAGCGTGGTAGCCTCAGCTTCAAAGAGTCTGGCCCATCTCACATTTCAGTAGTCATAGCAAGAATAGCTCTTTTCTCCTTTCCCTTGAATTTGTGGAAGACAGGTATCATCAGAATTGGGCACTCCCACACTAAAATCTGTGGTTTGTGTATTCTCTTCGTTTGTATGTGCAGAGATACTTCTACACATAATTAGGAAGGAAGACTAGGTGAATTCTAGACATCGAAAGAGATGCAGAAAAGTCAAAGTTGGCAAGATGGTAAAGATAGAATTCTATAGCTTCACTGGCAGGGTTACATGATACAGTAGCATATGGCAGCAAAGGACTAGATTCCATCAAGGAGTCTGGTCTAGTTCCTACCTTACATCTTAGTGATAAAACACTCACAAAAAATTATGGAGGGGGATTTAAAAGAGCTAGGAGAGGAAGACTGCAGGACACTGAAGTATTATTCTCCCCAAACCTTTATTCTTTTCATCATCAAACAGTTGCATCTTCTGCTCTCCACTCAACATGTCTGATAAATAGGAGCTAGACATGAACAGTGATGTTCAAATACCCACAGCTAATTACTACTTTCATTCTTCAAGAATTAACTGCATGCCCACATACTACTGTTTCTGGAGGGTACTAGGAGCTTTTAAGAGTCAAGGTAGAGAAACTGAGGGTAAGTCTAGCAGATTTGCTAATTTTAGTAGACAAATAACAATTCTCCTGGTTGAAGATAACTTGTAATTCATCAATAGTATTGTTTGTTACTGCTTTCCAGCCTGAATCAGATCATGACAAGCTGTAGCTTAACCCTATGGAGTCCCACTACTGGACATCTTCACAGTTACACAGTGAACAGAAGGATCATTGCATTATTACTGTAAGACCAAGGAGGAGCCCAGGCTCTGCACCTCCATTTTCCATAGGGAGTCATTAAGGTTCCTACAGGGGTTCGCTCTCAACAACTGCATTGACATGACAGGAGAGGGTTTCACTTGTCAAGCACCTTTACACTGACCTCACCACTAAACAGGAAAATGAGTACCTCACAGTTTGTTTTCTGTTCTGGAAGAGATATCAACAATCAGTCTACGTAGGAGAGAAAAAAATGCCTTGCAAACAGAGAGTGAAGCAAACCCTCAGAAACTGCATATGGTATCATGTTAACTTCAATGACAATTCTTTGTGGCAGGACACATCCTCGTGTGTAATGTACTTTCTAGGCACAACACAAACTGGCCAGGGGTATTATTTTGATTTCTAGAAAGGGCAGTTGATAGAGATGAGAATCAGGGCTGTTAGCAGAGGAGACAGCAGCACTGACCCACATATTTTAACAAGGATGTGTGCACACACAGGATAATTCTGGTAATTCACATCAAAGTTACATGCACAAGAGGTGTGGAACAGGGCAGATGATGGTAATTGAACATGAAGACTACAGCAAAACATTTTCATAGTGTGTTTGAAGACATCAGAATAAGAGGTTTTAAACACATACACGATGAGTGAACTACTATTTTAATCACCCTCCCAAGAATTCTACAGTCTGTGTTTGGAGGCAGATTTCAAATCTGTTACAACCTAGTTTAAATTGCATTAGACAGAAGTGCCTCCTATCCACAACCAGTGTTTTGTTGCATACCATTCAGCTTCCTAGCAGGCATGGCACTTGAATTTTGCTGGCAGAACCTGTCATTGTCACAAATGTACTGCTACTTACTGATAGTATGAACAATGTATTTTCATCTTCCATGTTATGAAGGAACATGACATCCAGAATTGTGGCATTTCTTAGTTTCATGTAACAGAAGAAAAGCTGTTGAATATTATGGATCCCTCACACAAGAAAAGGGTACTGTTCAGATTCCTTTTGAGGAAGGATTTAGTATGTGTGATACAATCCATGATACAGGTATAGAGAACACACATGGGCCTCATTTTCCACTGCAAGGGGCAAATCTAGAGAAGCAGTCTGAAATTGCTGCTGAGATAAGCAGCAGATACTGGGCAGCATCCAGGCAGATAAAGCTACAGCATTATCTGAAGCAATATTGCCAGTGTCATTCTGGAACAGTGACTTTACCTACCACCAGTAGAGAAACACAGTAGATTGAATACCTCTCTAGCTGCTTCATGCACTGCAAGACTGCTCTAATTGCATAGCTGTAAATCCTCCATGAAAAGGGAAACCCTGGGCAGAGAAAGCCAACACAAGAGACATTGGACACCTGCTTCCATCTCTGCCTTGGTTGATTTGGCTTATTGTGAATAGTCATGTGAGCATCTTTCCATCTCCTCTGTCTCTGGCCACTGCCTACCCTCAATCCTCGTGCAGACTCCAATTTAAACACCAAGCCATGAGGTGCAGCAGCAGTTGCCCTGGAAGATGATCCTTATGAGAGTGTACCCCAATGGTATAAGTGTTATGTGTTCTCCCTCAAGACAAGCTAGAGATATGATTTCATCTTTTAGTGAAAAAGCAGCCTCATTTTAATAATAGTTAATGCAGTTAGATTAAAAAAAATCCTCAGTCCTCTCTCAGTATTTTCTAGAACTAATTCTCTTACTATTCTGGTTTATCCCACTGTTTTGCTATTGCTCTGTTGGCTTTTTATCTTGCTAGAACAAATTTAAGACTTTTTATTTAATTGCTCTTATTAATATTCATATATTAATGGAACACATTTATTATTCAAGTTGATAACAATGTCTGTCTTCCAACAGCCTTAATTCAGAGAAGGAAGATCCCACTGAAATCAGAATGACATTGTTAAAAGGCAAAACATCACTTGTTTTGTTTCCAGCAATTTTGGACCTTTTCCGGGTCCAGCAACATTACATGTATTCAAACAGCAGTAGAAATGATGAACAATACCCATTAATTGCTCCTCCTTGCCAAGTTGTCAGTACAACATTTCAGTAAGCCCTTCTCCAACTCCCTGCTTCTACCTTCAAACAGACCTTAGACTTTGGAAGTCTGACAACAGAGTGGATTAAAATACAAAGAGAAAAACTGACCCAGAACAAAAGGAAAAAGCCACGCTTAACGAGAATAGACAAAGAACAAGCCAGGCTGACAGAGATGTCAAACAAGTCCTGCCTCACATTTACATCGCAGGAAAGGAGAATGTTGACCTTAAAAAGGGGGTAGGAAGACGTTTTTAATTTTCAGTTTCCCAGTGAGACTGGGAAGCCGGGCACTGGCAGCGCATCCCATAGAACAGGAAGGTGCTGCCACCTGCAGGTGTCAGTGCCAGGAGGGCCCCAAATCACAGCCCGGGGTCCCCACTACGGGTGCAAACAGCTCCCTCGCACCGCCCGGAGACCCACAGTGACGTGGTACTCGCCACAGGGACGCTTCGTCCTCTTTCTTAGCCTTAGCATCGTTATTCCTGTTGTCCAGAGAGCAATACAGGCACATAAATCAGCACCTTCTGCACGAATGAAAATTAAGAGTCTTTGCTTTGTGGCCTTTAGAGCATAAAGATCAACAGCAGGAAATACAAGACCTCTTAAAATCCTCACTGCATGACACTTCCACTCCCGTGATGCAAAGATTAAAGTAAGTCATTCTTGTAAATAAGTCCATGAATCCTAATCTAAGACCATCATGTCAACATTCATGAGATGTCAGAATGCCTCACATTGCTGTGCTTTTAGCTTGCAAGTTACGGAATTTTGCACTTTTAGCTTTATTATGCTTATCCTTAGTCCTAAGGTGGGTTTATAAACATAGTTGTTTACAAGAGCTCAAGAAAGGGTAAATGGAGAAAATATTTAAGATGGATCAAACAGTACAAAAAAGCTTGGCACAACAGAGGAGGAAAGTAGTCCATTACCACGGTTCACACAGAATCAGGCGTTTGGCAAATAATGTCTATATTCAGGGAACACATTTGGAAGGACTCAGCTTTACAAATCTCTCAGTGAAATATGAAAAGTGTTACCTCCTAAGTCTAGATAGTTTACAAGTTTATATTCCCATGGCCATGCAACAATAGTAGTAAATACAAAACATAACAAAACAGGAAGCTTTAGGAAAAAAACACCCCACTTCTTTTTATCAGAGCCTTTTTCTCTGAACAGTGTATTTGACTTTTTTTTTTTAATCGGAGTGTAAATATTGTATTATGTTTATTCAAGGATACTCCCATCAGCATGCCAAACAGCAACAACTTTTTGACTAGGGACACAGTAAACCTACAATGTCTGCCAAAGTTTACTCCCTTAAGGCATTAGGGAGTCTCTTGAAAGTAGCTGTGCTTTGAACTTCCCTGGCTCCCGTGGGTTCTGTCTGATGAACTGATATTTTACATAACACTAGAGAGCATCACCACAGCGAAAGAAAATAAAACAAGTAATCTACAAATGCAGAGGGCACCTTCTTCCCACATTGCCTGCTGCAAAACAGCCAAATTATTCCATTCTGTGTAAATAGTGATTGAGCAAGGACAGCCCCTGGAGCTTGGTCTGTTACAACAGTCACATCTTGGGTTCCAAGATTTTAAGAAGGAAACAAGCCCAGCCTTAGTCCTAAATTTCATGCGGGCAGAGAGATTCCTACAGTTGAATGAGATCTAACTGCAAAGGCACCCTGAACTTTGCAAGCACTCCAGAAACTAACAGCATTAAAAGCACTCCTACAGGGAGATGGGCATGTGGAACAGCTTGTTTGCCCACAAACTGAGCTGGGCAAGCAGCAGTCAAGTCTACTTAGAATCCTGCAGACACTTAGAGCATCCTTCAGGTGCATCCCCCTGGGCAGTCTGCACAACTGCTGGGACATCAGTGGTGCCCTCACTTGATGTTCACAGGTTTCAGTTCATTACTGCAAAAACTGAAGTAGCATTCAAAAAATACTTTTTTTGTACTCTGCTTATAAAAATATCCAACAGCAATAGACAACCACCACCCACAGGCA